>NC_056747.1:757000585-757079822 GCF_019279795.1 Protopterus annectens | reverse complement strand
AAAACTCCTTTCAGCTGTTGGTAGACATATATCCCTGCACAATGGGTTCCCTTGCAGATGTATTAACTGATCTTCGACTGTATGTATGGAAACTTAAAGTGTTTTTTCAATGAAGATAAACAGTAGACACTTGATGGTTCAAGACCTAGCCACTGTCCACATATGTTCCCAAGTCCTTACCACTGGATATACTTCTAGGGGTGTATGGTCTATGTGGTAATTTCTCAGGGATAGCAGTCTCGTAAAATGATATTATATATATTTTTGGCATTCAGTTTTAAACAATTACTCCAGCGCCAATTAACTTATGAAACCCTCAGAGAATATTAGCGATCTCCATGGATTCTATGATTGCACACAGCTTGCAGTCATCTGCAAACTTAGTCAACTACAGGCCTTTGACATTAGCTTTGACTTCTGAAAAGTAGATGCCAAAAATCAGCATCAAGCTCTGAGGGACTCTGCTAGTGAGTGACCTTTTTATGGAGGCAGAGTCCCCTTATCAATGACTTCCCTTGCCCTGTGATCCAGATGGCTATCCAATGGTTGACATAACGAATTACTCCTAGTTTCATGAGTTTGTCTACAATGCCCAAGTAGGGAATCATGTTGAATTCTTTGGCCAAGTCAAAATAGGCAGTGTGTACCATTCTGCACTTGTCCATCAAAAAAGTGAGTTGAGTAGGCACAACCTGCATCTGACAAAACCAAGTTGTGTTGGATGCAATGTTTGAAGGTTTTCTATGTCTTTATTTATAAAAAACATAATAATTCTTTCTATGGCTTTACACAAGACTAGTCAGATTTATGAGTTTGTAGTTACCTGGGTCAGTAAATGGCCTGCTGCAATTCTCCATTTGCTTGGCACAAAGCCTATTAGGAGTACAAGTACTTTCCGATTTTTTTTAAAGTATACTTTCAAAGACACACATCCTGCCTGCAGACTTTTTGCTTTGCAGTATTCTTGGTATACAGTATGTGTTTTCCTCTGTTAGACCATACTTTGTTACTTTTGTTGAGTCAGAAGTCGTCTTCAGACACTTGCATTCAGTGTAACCAGTCATTCATAACTTCTGAGGCAAGTTATATTAACATTTTGTGCATGCCTGGCCCTTTAATACTTTACTATGAAAGTGAGTGACATTTTTCCTTCATGCAAGACCTCACCTGATAGCTGATCTGACTGGCCCATCTGTTCTTGGGGGTGGGCAACTTGGATATCTCCAGGCTAGGTAAGAGCCCTAGGTCTCATTTGGTTTTGCCTGGAAATCCACATCAGCCCTCTGTTGCAACAGTCAGGTGGTAGGGAGTGAGCCAGCTTGCTGGTCCTGTGGAATGGTATAATCTTGCACACCAAACTCCACTCTGCTTATAATGCAATGCACTCAAACTCCAATGGGTGTAGGACCTAGTGCTCCTGCTAGACATCTTCCATGTGAACCAGAACCACCTCCATCCACTAGGATGGGCAGGCTGGTAGTGACTACTCACCATCCACCTTGGCCAGCGTCTACAAGCACTTAAGTCACTAATCAAGCTTATGTCACCTACAGCACAGTCATGGCTTTATCCCTCTACTCCACAGATCTAGCAAAGTTGGTGCCTTTTTTGACTGCTAGAGGCAGACAGGGACTTGAAAAGCAGGAGAACCATTCTGAAGCAATTCTGGCTTAAGGAAATTGTTTTTTTTTGTCCCATGTCAAATCATTCATAAAAATCGCAACCATGCAACACTAAATTCTTGACAACTGTGAAGAAAATAAATGCATTAAGCTGGTACTGGGGACTGCTAGATCGCTAGAAGTCATGGTGGTCCTAGATGGTATGAGATCAAATTTCGGAGTTTATTTTTTTAACAACCTGTTTGATCCTATGATGTCCTGAAAAAAATCCGGATTAAGGAATGAAATTTTTGTTCTTCAACAATTGTTTTCCTGTATCCTTTCAACCCATTTTAACTCACCAGGACTGCACTAAAATGTCGAGGAAATAAGTGAATTAAGCTTGGGATCTGGGGGCCCACTAGGCCCCTGGCAACAATGGGGGTTCTAGATGCTTTGAGTTTTATATCAAAGTTTTTTAATCCAATAATGGCCTTAAAGGAATTCATTGTTACTCAAATTTGCTTTTTCCCCACATCCATTCAACAGATTCTAACCGAACAAGAACACACTTGGAGGAAATAACTGCATTAAGCTGTGGGGGTTGGAAGCCATGAGAGTTCCAGATACTCTGAGGTGAATTTAATAACTTTTTTCCAACATTCTATCCAAGGATAGCTGAACAAAAATAATAATTACGGAAACAACAAGAAGTTATGTACTCACCATAACGTTCGATGTATGTAGTCCATCTTGCCTCACATTCTTACCCATGGATTCGGAGCCGAATATCGGCTCTGACTCGGCCGATTTTACTAGCTCGAAGTCTTTCATTGGCTGGGCTAAGCAGGTGTCCCATGGTGCACTGCTCCATATCCCCAGATCTAGTTTGCTGTGAAACTCATTTGTACTCCATGCACACATCACATCCAGGTAAAGAATAAGTTAAGCAAGGGAACTCTGCGGATAACAACCTAACCTCCAAATCCTCCAGGAAGGGGAAAGGTGGGAGGGTAAGAAAGAATGTGAGGCGAGATGGACTACATACATCGAACGTTATGGTGAGTACATAACTTCTTGATGTTATGTAGTCCTATCTCGCCTACATTCTTACCCGTGGGACAGCGTCCCTAGCACCTACATCCTGGGTGGCTCATAGGAAAATACTCCTGAGAACTGTGGAGCCAAAGGAAGACCTGCCCCTGGAGACCACGTCCAATTTGTAATGAGAAACAAATGTGTGAGGAGAAGCCCAAGTAGCTGCAGCACATATATCATCCATTGACAATCTGGCTATATAGATTATGGATGTGGAAACAGCCCGAGTAGAGTGAGCCTTGACCGGAAATGGTAGATCTTTACCTCCTGCTTGATAAATGAAAGAGATACAACTACATATCCATCTAGACAGTGTGACCCTGGAGACCGGGGAACCCATTTGGTTTTCCGAAAAGGAAACAAAGTTGGTCAGACTTCCGGATGTCTTTTGTTCGGTGTAGATAGAAGCGTAATTGTCTGTGTACATCCAACTTGTGAAATTTAAATTCTGCCTTGTTAGAAAAGTTGGGAAAGAAGACAGGCAGCTCAATGGATTGATTTAGGTTAGACACTGAAGCCACTTTAGGAAGGAACGAAGGGTTTGGTCTAAGAGAGACCCTGTCTTTATCGAAGATTAAATATGGAGGTTTGATAGAGGGGCTTGAATTTCTGAAACTCACCTTGCTGAAGTGATTGCTGTTAAGAAGGCTGTTTTCCAGGTCTAGAATATCAATTCGCAGGTAGCTGCAGGCTCAAAAAATGGTAAAGTAAGGGCTTGTAGAACAAAATTGAGATCCCAGGGCATGATAGGTTCAGACACTGGGGGACGGAGCAACAGAGTACCCTTCTGGAATGCCTTGCATAGTCTATGCGCCATGAGACTAGGCTCATTCGCTACGTGGAAATTAGAGATCGCTGCCAGTTGAACTTTGATGGTGGCCGATGTGGAACCCTGATGGAAAAGCATAGACAAAAACTCCAGTACTGAAGCGATTGGAGCTGTGCAAGGATCAATGCCTCCGGTATGTGCCCAGATAGAAAACCTTTTCCATTTACTAGAATAAATCTTTCTAGTGGATGGTTTATGAGAGGACGATAATATATGAACCACTTCTGGTGAGAAATTATGAAGTCTGACTAATGATGGAAGTGGAGTAGCCAGGCTGTCAACCGGAGGGTCATCAGGGAGGGGTGTAACTGTCCCGATGTATGTGTCAGTAAATCTGGTCGAGGGTCCATAGTCCAAGGAGTATCCACAACAAATTGCTGAAGAAAGGGGAACCAAACTTGGCGAGGCCAGTGTGGAGCAATCAGAATGATTCTGCTTCCCAAGGATTGCGCTTTCTGAATTACCTTTGACAGGAGGGGAAACGGAGGGAAAGCATAAAGCAGACCAGAGGGCCAATCGTGAACCAGAGCGTCCCTGGGTGACTCCCCCTGTGGGAAAACAGCGTGAAGTAATTGCTGCATTTCGCATTGAGGGGACTGGCAAAAAGGTCGCAGCAAGGCTGACCCCATCTGCTGAAGATTCGCTCTGTACCAGGCAATTCAGGGACCACTCGTAAGGCATCAGAATACCTCTGCTTAGCCTGTCCGCAATCATGTTGGACTTCCCCAAATGTGCGTTGCCACCAGAAACCGTTGGGAAGTTACTGCCCAATGCCACACTCGCATGGCCTCTCTGCACAGAGGGTAAGACCTGGTTCCCCCTTGCTTGTTTAGATGCCACACTACTGACATGTTGTCTGAGTGTATCGCAATCGTCCCTAGAGGAAGAACATTATGAAGTGCCTGCAACGCAAGTAGCACTGCTCTCATCTCTAGGACGTTTATATGCAGATGTATCTCGTGTTCTTGCCACGTGCCTTTGACTGTCCTGCCAAGATAATGCCCCCACACCCCATCTGGGAGGCATCCATGGTCACCATGGCAACCAGGATGGGTGGAACGAAGGGTTTTCCCCCCATCCAAATTGTTGGTGCACAGCCACCAACCGAGGTCCTGCTTTCATCTGTCCGTGAACAAGATGGGATGAGACAGTGGAAGTCTTTGGAGAGACCACGGGACAAAGAGGAGCCATTGGAGAATTCTCATGTGCAATCTCACTAGAGGGACCAACATGACTGTTGCTGCCATGGTCCGCAGGAGCTGGAGAACCCATCTTGCCTTTGCTTGTCTCAGGGGCATCAGCATGTGCATCTCTTGTTGTAAGACTCTAAGCCTTTCCTGCGGTAAAAATGCTTGCATTCGAATGGTGTCTAATTCTGCTCCTATAAAGCTGACACGCCGCGAGAGCAATAAAGCATATTTTTCCCAATTTATTGTTATTCCCAACTAGTGACACAGAGTGATGGTAGCGTCCCTGGTTTGAACTAGTTGATGCCTGGTGGGAGCGGTAAGGAGCCAGACATCCAGATATGGAAACAACTGGAATCCCTGACGTCTCAAGTGACCCGTCACCACCGCCATACACTTGGTGAACACCCTGGGGGCTGTGGTGAGACCAAAGGGCAGGGCTTGAAACTGGAAATGACTGGCTCCCAGCCAGAAGTGTAGGTGACTCCTGGATGCCCTGTCCATTTTCACATGGTAGTAAGCATCCTTGAGGTCGATGGAGCACATCCATACCTCCTCTCCCAATAATGGGAGAATTGATTGTAGTGTGACCATACGGAACTTGGACTTGTGTACGTAGTTGTTCAGTTTGCTGAGATCTAGTATGGGTCTCAGGTCCCCTGTTCTTTTCGGCACCAAATAGAATCTTGAGTAAGTCCCTAATCCAAATTGGTCTGAGGGAACACGCTGGATGGCTCCTTTTTCTAGCAGCTGTGAGACCTATGAGGCTGCTTAATCCCTTTGACTGGGTGGTACGTCCGGGATTTTTCTGATTGGCAGGGGTTCTGATGAAAATGGAATGAGATAACCTCCGGAAATTATCTGTAATACATATCGGTCCTGGGTAATGCTTTCCCAGGCTTCTGGATATAAGGAAATTCAACCCGACTGGCTCCGGATAAGCGCAGTCGGGCACACCCTCAGGAACGAGAGTATGGAGAGCCACGAAAGGAATCGCGGTCTCCCAAATTGCGGGGGCCCCCTCTGCCTCTGGGGCGACGTCTCCCTGAATACCCCCCCCTCCCCTGCCTCCGGAGGGGGGTTCACCTTGTACGGCAGGAAAAAACCTCTGTGATTTCTTGAACCACATCTCCCCCCCCCCCGCTGGGTCTTGGGATAAAGCCTAGAAGGAAGGGAAAAATGGACCCCTATGGCAGACAGGGTCTTTCCCTCTTGCTCGCACCTGGTGAGGGTGTCTTTCACTTTGGTCCCAAACAAAGAGGAACCATTAAAGGGGGCGTCAGTGAAGGAAGACTTGAAGGCCTCCGCAAAGTGACACAGATGCAGCCAGGCTTGCCTTCTAAGGGCGACCCCTGAACTTGCTGCCATACTCGCTCCCTCGGCTACATACGATATGAGCCGCATGGATGAGTTAACAATGGAGTTGATGGTAGAGACCTGGGCGTTAACCGTCTGAGCCACCGCCTCAGGAACGTTAACCGCAAGAGTATCTCCTAACTCTTTGAGGAGATCTCTCTGGAGACGAGTGAAGTGAGACAGGTAATTCAGGGACTGCAATGTAAAGATTGCTGATGAGAGGGTTTGCTTCCCGTACCAATCCATGGTCCTAGACCCGTTGTTAGGAGGATGGACGGATGAAGAAGACTCTGATTAGCTGCCGCCACCACCATGGCATCTACAGGGACTACTTTAGACAGAAACTCTTTGCCCTGGGGGTGGAAAGAAACTTGTTGGGATGCCTGGGCACGGGCTCCACAGAATCAGAGTTCTCCCACACTCTTCGACAAATCAGGTCAAGGAGTTTGTCGAAGGGTGGAAACACTCAGGAGGTGGAGGACTGAGCACCAAATGCCTTAAGGAATACTGACTCCTCCTTGGAAGGGGCTTTGGAAGACCAGTTACCTCTTTGTTTCAGTATCTCCAGGATATCGGAGAAGGAAACATCATCAGAGGATGACTTGGGGGACCCCTCCGATTCTTCGAGGTCAGTATGAGGTGAGGGACTCATCCTGGGAGTCTATGTGCTTCCTCTTGCATGTTTTCTTTCTGAGGGGCTCCTCAGGCACGAACTCTGAGGGACCCTCAGAAATTTGGGGACCACTCGGGGTATCCCTAAGCCCTGGTGTTCTGCTGTCCATGGATGGGTTGTGATCAGAAGCTCTCACCGGAGTGGTGGGGGACAGAGTGACCGACCCACCTGATGTAGCTGACGATCTGGCCAGCGTGGTCCGCACAGCCTCGAAGGCCGACCCCCCCCGAATCCAAGGAGCGAGCAGTCTCCGAGGCCATGAGGGGGTCAGAGTTCCCCGAGCAGATGCACCGAGAGGGAGACTCGGGACCGAAATAAGCCCAGAGATGTCCCCCTCAGGCCTGACCGAAGAATCCCGAGTCCCGAACCCCGAGGATGGAGCCGACGGGGTCGGAGCCAATGCCGGTACCGATGGAGCCAAATGGGGCATTGGAGCCGGCCTAGAAACATCACACAGTGTGGGACACTCCGGCTCCGAAGACAGAGATGCGCTCGGAAGAGGAATGATCGAAGACGGGGTTGGGACAGGCTCCGGAGCCGAAAACAATTTTGCCAAAACCGGTGACTGGAGGAGCCTCTGAACCACCCTATCAACATCCACATCCAAAAGGGTCCTGGAGGATTTGGAGGACAGGGATGGAGAATGAGATCTCCTCTCAGGAGAAGCTGGTCTGAGACTGGGCGATCGGCTCCTAGGAGGTTCTAATACAATTGGAGCCGACGCCGGTACCGTCAATACCGATCCTTCCTGCGGCCCTGAGGGCAGTGGAGCTGAGGAGGTCGATGCAGTGTTTGAGAGTTTCTCCGGGAGCTCCGATGAAGCTGACAGAGCCGGAGATGTTTTTGACTTGCCAGATTTTGACTTTCCACTGGAAGACTAATCCATAGCCTCTTCAAAAGAGGGTTTCAATAGTCCCTTTAAAATTAGCTTATTCTTTCTCTCTTGGAGAACTCTAGGGCTGAACACATGACAAAAACTGCAGGATTCCTGCAGATGGATGGCTCCCAAGCAATATACACAAATGGAATACCCATCGGTAATGGACATTTTGTACCCACATTTAGAGCACTATTTAAAACTCAAAGGTTTGTGCTCCTTGGTATCCTTTGACATCTTAACTACTATGCCCACAACACTAAACCAAGTCTGAAACAATGCACAGATGTTCACTCTATAAAAAGTGGGAACGACGCTAAATAGTAACCAACACTAAAACAGTGATCAAACATACACCAAAAACAAGTACAAACTCTGAACAAGGGATTGACAAACCACAAGGAAAGGGAGCCCAAACCTCTAACTTAAACAGTCTAGTCCGTACTCACACAGAAGGCAAACAGAGGAGAACTAGGCCCTCTAACTGAAACGGGCCTAGCCCAAGGGAAGTCAGTGGGATACCACACAACAATCACACAATCATGATTCTTGACAAACTTAGACAATTAGCTATGAAAATAGCTTTTGATAGGAATCAAAACTTTTCTTAAGACAAGAAAAAAGAGGGTACTTAGCCACAGCCAAGCGAAACCACGTCCGAGCTACAAGAGCGGCAAACAAGATCTGGGGATATGGAGCAGTGCACCATGGGATACCTGCTTAGCCCAGCCAATGAAAGACTTCGAGCTAGTAAAATCGGCCGAGTCGGAGCCGATATTTGGCTCCGAACCCACGGGTAAGAATGTAGGCGAGATAGGACTACATAATATCTTCAGTTTTAATCTCAAACATTTTTTCCAGCATCCTTTCAACAGACCTTAATGGGCCAAAACACCACAGGGAAGAAATAACTGCATTGTGCTGGAGAGATGTAGGGCTGCCAGGCCACCAGAAGCCGTGAGGGTTCTAGATGCTCTCAGATGCAATTAAAAGCTTTTTTCAACCTTTTGATCCAATGAACAACAAAACTGGTATGGAAGAAATTCAGTCTTCTTTGTATCCAAGGCTTAATGCTCAAAACTAACAAAATACCATTACTCTGTAGCTACCACCTAATAAAACCTATATAATACTTTCCAAATATGTCACTAAATCTTATTCATAAAATCCCTGCTCTAATTATACATTTTAATAAATAAAATGCATACATGGTATCATACCACTGCTGCTTCATACCACTTCCATTAGAAGTGGTCATATAATACCTTGGATCTACTTCACAATCGAACATCCAAATTTTCGACTTTCATATGGCCGAGACCATATGATCAAACATTTGAAGGTTTGAAAATGTGAAAAAAACAAAACAACTAAACATTGCTAGTAAGGGGGCAAGCTCCCCTGCACCCCAGCTATTTAAATATACCAGTTCTGAGATCACACTACATTGTGGTAAAGGGAAATCTTCCAGTTCCGCTCTACATGGAGATACCCATTCAGTCCTTTCGAACTTTGAAAAGTACAATCATATGGTCTCGGCAATATGAAAGTCAAGCTTTTAAAAGTTCGGCCATCTGAAGGGGACCCAATACCTTAATACACTGTACTTATTGTAAAACTTACTGCCACCTTAATACACTGTAATTATTATAAAACTTACTTCCACCTGTAAATATATATATATATATATATATATTTTTTTTTTTGCACTGGACATCTGTTTTCCATGCAATATTTGTATTGTACTATAGTTTTTGTGTAGATTTTCATAGGTTCATAGGTAGGTACTAGGCTATCGGCCCTAGGGCCTCTACAAGCCTAGACATAACGATTCCCTGGCTATTGCTTCCCACAAATATTTACTTTATTGGACCCCTGTCTAGCAGGGCTACTAATATGATCCCCGGGGTGAATTTCCTATCTGCTACCCAATCATCAAGGTTCCTCTTGAAGAGGGCCCACTGAGGCACTCTGCCTGACATGTATGGGCAGCCTATTCCAGGGTATAGGGAGTCTCTGGATCAGGAACCTACCCCTCTAGCATGTTCTATTCATTGCAATGACAAGGCTAAGATCTCTGGAGTTTGTGGCTCGGAGGGATTGGGATTTCTTTAAGTATAGCATGTCCAACAACTCTGGGTTTGACATGGCCTTGTATGTTAGGAGAGATCGCCTCTGAGTATAGCTGGAGTTTCTTTAAACGGTCAGCATAAGGCATCTGCTTTAGGCCTGTGATTCTTTTTGTGAGGTATTTCTGCTGCCTTTCTCATTTTTGCAGATATCTTGTGAGGTACATACCAAACAGGGCATTGTATTCTATAATGGGTCTAATGAGGGATGAGTACAGAGGGACAATGACCTTTTTTCTGGATGAAAAGCCATTAGTGAGGAGGTGTGCCACATAGAAGGATTTTCTAACTGTTGTGGCTATGTGGTTATCAAAGGTGAGACCAGTGTCCATCTGTGTCCCTAGGTCTCTTATCACACTTTCAGTGTTTAGTGTACTGCCACCTATGTGGTAGTTCACAGGTACATGTTTTTTTCCCCAAAGGGGACAACTATACATTTTTTGGCATTTAGCTTGAGCCCATGGCTCTGGCACCAGCCATCTGTTTTGGTAAGGCCCTTCTGCAGTATATCCACATGATCTGGGGATTCAATAATGGCTCCCAGCTTGCAGTCATCTGCAAACTTTGTAAGCCAGAGTCCCTTAGTGTTGGCCTGTACTTCAGAGAAGTAGATGCCAAAAAAAGAGTGGTCCCAGGACAGAACCCTGTGGTACACCACTTGTCACTTGTCTGGAGCTGGATTTGGAGTCTACTAATTTTACAGTGTGTGTTCTGTCAGTAAGCCAGTTTGCAACCCGAGTGACATTGGGATTAATGCCCAGTTTAGTAAGTTTATCTACGATTCCAGAGTGGGGGATAGTGTTGAAAGCATTGGCAAGGTCCAAGTAGGCTGTTGTGAACCATCTTACCCTCACCCACAGCTCTGGAGACTGATTTGAAGAAGTTGATCGGGTTCAGGAGGCAAGATCAGCCCTTCACAAACCCAAATTGGTTGGGGTCCAGTGTTTGAAGGTTGCCAATGTCTTTGTTTATAAGTTCCATGATAATACATTCCATGGCCTTGCAGATCAGGCTTGTCAGACTGATGGGACAGTAGTTCCCGGGATCATAAGTGGATCCCCCCTTGTGGAGTGGGATGACTGTAGCTGTGCGCCACTCTGTGGGCATGAAGCCTGAAGTGAGGCTATGATTAAACCTGACACACAGTTGAAGTGCCACTTTCTTCCTACTGTTGTACAGCTTGTTTATGGCAGGGGACCATCAGACTGTCTTCCTTTTTTTTAGAGGACAGTGTCTTGGTTCTATTTGGGATGGCCCGGTCCATGCATGAGTGAATGTGCTATTACAGCACCTTAGTGCATGATTCAGCAGTTAAACTTCCAGTTCCCATCTGCATGGGTGTCGTGAAGTTTGTTACTTCTGACTTGAGAAGCATGAAGTTTGCTCTGAAGAAGTTTTTTTATGGAGGTTTCCTTAGAGGGGGGTCGGGGTGGGATGTGGATGTCAAGGGTGATTAGCTTATGGTCTGATCAGACCAATGAGGGGGTGACCACTGGTGTGGAGCATTGATCTCCCATGTTGGTCATGACCAGGTCTAGAATATTGGTAAAGTACAGTTTTGTACCTACCATAAATGTAGATGTCCGATAGGTATGCATCTGCAGTCATAACATATGGGTTGTCCTGCCTCAGGCAGCCCTTCGGTCGGCCGGATTCCAAAGTCTGGGTCTGGCCTCGGCTGATGTCACACCTTCCCCAACGTCAGAGTGTCTGGGGTATAAAAGCATCAGCCGACGCCATTTTCCTCAGTGTTTCTTGCCCCAGCTGCCAGGTGCCCTCTAGGAAGGCCAAATTTGGAGGAATGCAATAAATTCCAAACATTTTCCAAAATATATACATATATATACAAACAAATACACCATAATAGATCCCCCAGCTAGCTAATGGAGGGTTAAGCACCCTAGGAATACCACAGAGGGGAAGGAGGGAGGGTAAACCTGACTGCAGATGCATACCTATCGGACATCTACATTTATGGTAGGTACAAAACTGCACTATGTCCTTCAAGGATGCATCTGCAGTCATAACATATGGGTAGAATACCATAGCCAATCTGGGGGAGGAGGTACTAAGAAAAGGATGGTGTAGTTAAGATACCCTGCAGGACTGCTGTAGCAAAACCTGCTCTGGATCTGGAGTATAAAGGTAAATTGTAATGTTTGGCAAATGTATGCACGGAGCTCCATGTAGCAGCTTCTAAAATGTCCTTGGTAGCCACCCTCTTAGGAAGGCTGTAGTGGTGGCTGTGGCCCTCGTGGAATGAGGCCTAATGTTTGCAGGAACCGTCTTTCCATGAAAGGAGTAACAAAATCGAATGCAATTTCCTATCCACTTTGAAATTGTCTGTTTGGAAATTGCTTTTCCTTGTACCCCAGCAGCATATGCTACAAGGAGTTGGTCAGTCTTTCTGTAACTTTTAGTTCTGTCCAAGTAGTAGCGTAGTTGTCTGTGTATATCCAGAGTGTGTAGAAGTTTTTCCCCTTTATTTTGTGGATTTGGGAAGAATGTAGGCAAGTGAATAGCTTGGTTCAGGGATACCCTAGATACCACCTTTGGCATAAAAGTAGGATTGGTTCTCAATGAAACTCTGTCCTGATGGAAGATAAGAAATGGCTGGCTGTACTGCCATTAAAGCTTGTAACTCAGATACTCTTCTTGCTGAAGTTATGGCCAGAAGGAATGCAGTTTTCCAAGACAGAAACTGTAGATCCATCGATGCTGCTGGTTCAAAGGGAGGAAGTGTTAGTTTCTCCAGCACAAAGTTGAGATCCCAAGTAGGTAAAGGGGGTTTCCTTGGAGGATTGATGTTTTTGATTCCTCTCAGAAATTGCCTGAGGAGAGGATGCGAGAAGATAGGTGGATCACCATTGTATTCTGCTGAAATTGCTGAGGCATGAATCTTAATGGAAGAATAGGACAGGCCATTGTGGAACAATTTTGCTAAGTATTCCAGAATATGCGCCATGCTCGCCACTGTCACATCTAAGCCTTTTGTTGTGTTCCAAATGAGAAATCTTTTCCATTTTGCTGAGTATGTCTTCCTTGTGGAAGGCCGGCGAGCTTCCATAATAATGTCCTTTACTCTCTGTGATAAGTTATTTTGAGGGGGGTTTATGGAATTCTCCAGGCAGTTAGCTGCAATGTTTTCAAGTTGGGATGCATGATCTTGAAATTGTTCTGAGTCAGAAGAAGAGGCCATAGGGGGAGAGGCCATGGTTTAGTCTGTGACATGCTCCTCAATAGTGGGTACCAGTGCTGCCTTGGCCAGTCTGGAGCTGTCAGAATCACTCTTGGCTGTTCTGTCCTGATCTTGAGTAAAACCTTGGACATTAATGGGAGAGGTGGGAAGGCATAAACTTTTAGAGCTTTCCAGCTGAAAGAGAGAGAGTCCACCCTCCAAGCTTGTGGGTGGTATGTCCTTGAGCAGAATGTCTTCAGTTGATGATTGTGGGGCGAGGCGAACAGATCTATCTCCGGCTTTCCCCATGCTTATGTTATGAGTAGAAAGATGTCTGGGTGTAGCATCCATTCGTGGGCATCCATGGTAGTTCTGCTTAAGCTGTCTGCCAGTGCATTTTCTTTCCCTGGCACGAACTGGGACTGTAGTTGGATATTGAGTTTCAAGCATAGTTCCCATAGATTCAATGCCAGCCTGCATAGAGGGTAGGAATGCGTGCCTCCTTGCTTGTTTATGTACCACATGACTGTGGTGTTGTCTGTCCTTATTAACAGGTGGCCTTGATGGAGGAAAGGTTTGAAGGCCTCGATTGCGTGTATCACTGCCAGCATTTCCTTTTGGTTTATGTGCATGTGCAGCTGCCCTTGAGACCATAGGCCTTGGACACATTTGCTCTCCATGTGTGCTCCCCATCCTCGGTCTGAAGCGTCCGTAGTGATGGTTTGTTTTGTTTTTGGCTTGTTGAAAGGCAACCCTCTGTTGGACTGGCAGGCTTGAGCCCACCACAGGAATTCCTTTTGAAGGCAATGAATGATTGGTATCAAAGTTTCCAAACTGTGACTGTGCTGAGACCATACACTCCTTAGGTACCATTGTAATTTTCTCATATGCAGCCTGGCTTGTGGAATCAGAATTATGCAGGATGCCATGTAACCCAGGGCCTGCAGGATTTTCCTTGCAGTTAGCTGAGTTTGTCTTGTCAGATTCATGAAGTAATCCGGAAGTTGTTTTTGTTTTTCTTCTGTGAGAAAGGCCATTTGGGTGGTTGTGTCTAGATCTGCACCCAAAAAGGTTATCCTTTGGGATGGAACAAGTCTTGATTTTTGGATGTTGACTGTGTATCCCAAGGCCTGTAATAGGTGGATGGCATAGTCCAAGTCCTTTATCAAATTTTTCTTGTTGTCCGCTTGTATAAGGCAGTCGTCCAGATATGGGTAGATTTGAATCCCCTGAAGTCTGCAGTGTGCAATTACTGATGCAAGGCATTTCGTGAATACTCTGGGCGCAGTAGATAAGCCAAAGGGCAATGCTGAGAACTGATAATGCTCTGATCCTGCAAGAAATCTGAGATGTCTTCTGCATCTTTGTCGAATAGGGACATGCAGGTATGCCTCCTTGAGATCTAGAGTCACCAGCCAAGACTCCTTGCCCAGCATGGGAAAAAGTTGCTGTAGGGTCAGCATCCTGAATTTTGGCACAATGAGGTAAGTATTCAGTGCGGACAGGTCGAGAATAGGCCTCCATTGATTTTCTTTTCTTGGAACAAGGAATAATCTGGAGTAAAATCCTTGGCCTTGTTCTGAAAGAGGTACCTTTTCTATGACTTTCATTTGTATTAAGTTGTTGATCTGTTTTAAAGCCTCTGCCCTCTGATTTGGTGGCAGGTTTGGCATTCCGTTTCTTCTTGGCAAAGTGTGGGAGTGGAACCTGTATCCTTTGTCTATTATTTGCAGTGTCCATGTGTCCCTTGTAATGTAATGCCAGTTCTTTGAGAATAAAGAAAGCTTTCCACCCAAAGGTGCTTCCAATTGAGCCCTGGTCGGCGGAATCAAAGGAAAGTCATTGAGTCTGTCCAGGTGTAGTAGTTGTTGTTGCTGTTCCTGCACTACCTCTCTGGTTGGTAGGCTGCCACTGACGGCCTCTGTAGGAGCCTCTAGATTGCCCTATACCTCTGGGACGCCTGTTCCTGCCCCTCTGGGATCTGTCCGAGTCTGGAAAGGACCAATTCTTAGTAGGCCAGTTTCTGCTGAATCTCGGTGGTTGTACTTGCAGAAAGTCCTTAACTGTTTGCACAGATTTTGCCTTTTCTTCAAACTTCTTTAAGACCTCCTGAGCCGAGGAACCAAATAATTTTTGTTTTTCCATTGGAGCATCCAGGAGTTTAGCTTTAACATGGTCTGGTAAAGATTGTTCCTTCAGCTAGGCATGCCTACGAATAACTGCCCCAGTCATAGCTGACCTACATGAAGCTTCCAGTGCATCATAACCACACTGCAAAAAATGATTACTAACCTGCTGTGAGTTATGTACCAGATTTGAAGGGATTTACGGTCAAGGGGTTCAGAAGAGGAAAGCTTCTTATGCAATTCATCTAACAAATACTCTTGGTACTGTATCATATGAAATTGACAATTTAATGCCCTCATGGAAAGAGTTGCAGAAGTATATACCTTCTTTCCCCATCTCTCTAAAGCTCTAGACTCCCTTTCAGAAGGTAGAGGATTTTTGGCAGTGGCAGCTGCAACCCCTTTTGGGCCCTGAGAAATAGTATCTGGGTCTGCAGAATGGGCCTTGTACAGATGTAGATGAGAATCCGGGACCCTGTAGTATCTATCAGGTTTGGCAGGTGCCGGAGGGAGAGAATCAGGGGCTGTACTAACATCATTGTACACATCATCAATAACATTCAAAACAGGAGGTATAGGTAAGGGCCTATTCTGAGGTAAATGTAAAAAGGTCCTTAATCTCTTTCTAGAATCAGAAAATTCCTGACCCTGCCATTGAAAATGTTCTCTCATAGAGTGTAGTGTCTCACCAAAGGAAAACTCTTCAGGAGGGGAGGCCGAAGGGATAGATTCTTCAGCATCAGAATCCTCGTAGGCCGAATAAGCCTCCTCCTGGTGATCTGACAACACAGATCCATCCGTAGACTCATCTGAAGAGTGTTGGTCAGAGGGCTCAGTCCTGGGCCTTTTGTCTGGTGGTGGTTGAGAGCCCCTGTCCGGGTGAGGCTGAGAACCTCTAATTAAAGAGATAAGATCCTCTGCAAGGCTGAGGATCTGAGAACTAGAAGAAGGTCTCAGAGAGGTAGTCTTGGGAGGCAAAGCTGTAGCAAGTTTAGCAGCTTTAGCCCTGGAAAAAGCCTTAATGGACATGGAAGCAGGGGGTCTGGCTGCACCACGTGCAGGAGTAGACTTGTCCAAAGGAATGGTGTTGGACATTTCCTGGACACTGGTTTCAGTAGGTAGCTCAGTAGCCGACTTAGCCGGGGCCTCCAGGGCCGCGGTGGTCGGTTGAGTGCATTTGGTTAAAGGAAGTACTGAGGACTCGGTTTCAGCCGAAACCGAGACACTCGTGGTAGGCCTAACCGTGGTTTCAGCCGAAACCGCGGGCCGCGAGTGTCGGTCCTTGTCCTTCCGTTTTTTCACCAAATGCAATGTCGGAGTCTCCGACTGCATCTTATATGCAAAATTAGCCCCAAAGAATTCCTCTGCAAACTCCGACCGACGTCTAAGAGTTCGTCGGTTGAAGGAAGCACAGGCTGAACAGGCCGAGACATCGTGGTCTGGGCCTAAGCAAGGGAGGCAGTAAGAGTGGAAATCCTTATGAGGTATTTGTTTCCCACAAGTTAAACAATTATTTACTTTATCTGACATCGGCTGAGGCAAGAAAGAGTCCCCAATGGGGTACTTAGCTTTTTCGAAGTCTTCTGTAGCTGAATCACAGGAGCTGACCGACCGGCACTTGCGAACTGCTTCTGCTTCGGGCACCGCGCGGCAAGAAAGACTGAAGAAAATGGCATTGGCTGATGCTTTTATACCCCAGACGCTCTGACGTCGGGGAAAGTGCGACATCAGCCGAGGCCAGACCCAGACTTTGGAATCCGGCGACCGAAGGGCTGCCTGAGGCAGGACAACCCATATGTTATGACTGCAGATGCATCCTTGAAGGACATCCCTGGTGGGACTATGAATTAGCTGCTCTAGGGCATTGGGATTTATAAATTCTAAGAACCATTGAGCAAAGGTGTTGGTACAGGAGTAGTTTTCCCAGTTAATGGCAGGGCAGTTGAAATCACCCAGTATTAGGGTGTTTGGTTGTTTCTTAATATTTTCCAGTATGTTTAGAAAGGTGTAGTGAGAATCTTGCGGCATGGTGGGGGATCTGTAGCAAGCTACAATTTGTACTGCAGTCTTACCTAGTGTTAGTTGCACCTGGAGAATTTCAAATGCATTGTGTTGGGCAACCAGCCTGGAGGTGTGAATATCCTTGGTGAATATGGACACTCCTCCACCTTTAGTGTTTTGGTCCTGGTTTGGTGGCCAAAAAGTGTGGTACGAGTTGTAGCCTGGTATTGCAGAGGTGCTCTCTGGAGCTTTGAACCAGGTCTTCAGTTACTGCACAGACATCGATATTCTCCATTTTTAGGAAAGCCTCGAGAGAGTTCATCTTAAGGTTTAGACTTTTAGCACTGAGTAGCATTACCTTCAGCAGCAACAGGATGTAACAAATGCAGCTGTCCTCATGACTCATAATACTGAATCATGCTGCATTAACAAAAATAAACAAATAAAAATATATAATCTCCCTCCTCCAGTGCATTTATATGCACACTTCTGAATGTTCCTGGCTGAGAACTACAGATATATCTGGTTGTATGCTAGTAACAGAGCGAGAAAAAAAAAAAAAAAACTTACCACAGGTTTCTCTTCCTGCCACAGTCATTTCCTACATTTTGAAATTCACTGCCTTCTTGCTTCATCCTGCCCATGATCAACCTAAAACAATGAATCAGACTGGGCGGGATGGAAAGGGAAACCAACAAATCTATGGCTAAGTCTGCAATACTTTCTCCCCAAAGTGATGACCTCACCCTTCTGACAGGGTTGTGTTTTGGCTATGTATTTATTATTTCTCATAAAATAAGAAATTTATTTTTTTTTTACTTTAAGAAAAATATATAAATTCATACCCAAAAAGCATCCCTACAAGAGGGGCGAGAACAGCACCCAAGGTAGTTACCTAGTTCACCTATATGCAAGGCTGGCCCTGCTCCCTACATACACGAATAACAGTAGAAACGTTCATCCTGTCTGTGTAGATCCCACTAAGGCCATCTAGTGAGGGCTGTCCTCACAACACAGAGGTTACTGAAATAAGACTAAGGACAGCTCAAATGTGTTGGGCTGCCACACAACACAAATGTGATATTCTGAAGCTTACAATCTGGCCTTAAATAATGCCTCTGGAGAACAGCACCTACATAAGCAAAGTGGTGCAGAAACTGAAACAAGTAATTAAACTTTATTCCCTATGGAAGGATTCCTCTTTAAAACTACTTCAGTCTAGTTATGTATCCACAGGAATCTACCTGATGGGAGTCTCAAGATGAACATTTCAATGCGGTGATGACAGAAAATTTGCTGGCAGCTGAAAAATAATTTGGACAGTTGTGCATAATAGGTGAGCTTGAGAAACACTCAGAGGAAGAGCCAATGATGCCGTTTCTTGTGACGCTGTTTTCCGACCTCTCTATGATGCATACTGATAGATGCTCCCATCACAGGCATCTTTGATATATTCCTTATAGATGCTTAGTCCACTTAATTCAACAAGAGGTAAGCAGCACAGAAAAGTTAATTCAGGCATAGAAAAAAAATCACAATTTAGTGGTCAACATCAGGCATTGATCAGCAACTGCTTAACCAAACACAAAACAGCTAACCTTCTACAGCTCAAAAGCTGTAAATATTGGAGAAAGGAAACGAAATAAAAAAAATATGGGGCCAATTTATTTTACTATTTAGGGACAGGTTATAATTATTTTAACTCTGTCATCACAATTTAACTTTTGGGGTAAAGTCAACATCCAGCACTCAGAAATAACATTTTTAATCTTTTATTTTAGTCTTATTTGCCAGTGGTCCTTTAAGTAAAGAGAAGGCCTTACCCTTGTTTTTTATTCCCTTTTCTAAATGTTCAAACACCTCAACCTCTCCTCCTCATATGCTGCACTTACCTTGTGCTGGAACTGGACTGCTACATACTTTTTCTTCTCTAACATAAGCACTACAAAAAGCAAAAAGTACTGCTGAAAGAGAGGAGCTTCTTCTAAACATAGATGACAAAAATGTACAGTGCAGTCTGAAAAACAGGAAAGAAATTATAGTTGTTTAAGTATAATTACCATAACAGTAGATGCTCAAATGGATCACTATTGCAATAGCATATATGGGTCTTTCTGCCAAGGATAGAACAGGGTCAGCTTCCAAAGTTTAAGATCACCTTCCATGTGCCCTAATCACACAGCAGCTTGAAGAGACTGGTACAAAGTCAATGGTTGGGGCTTGAAACCTTCAGAGCTTTCCTGCATCACAATAAGGAAGGCTAGAGCCCTGACAGCTAAGTATGTGCTTCAGGAAAGGGGGAAAAAAATCACCACACCCTGCCATAAAACATAATAAACAACGGAGGAGTGGTGGAGCGAGGTTGTTACCACTGCAATAGTGATATATTGTGAACATCTCTGTTATGGTAAGTAAACTCGCACAACAGTAGTAGGTTCATCTTTAGGTTACTGTTACAGTAGCTTAAACTATATATGTAGAATACTAGAGTTTACAAAGAATTGGAGGAGGAAGGAGGATTAGAATCCAGGAGCACCTGGAGAACAGTCTTAGCAAAACTTGCTCTGCATACAGAGAGAGAATCTAATTTGCATGTGCTTGATAAAGGTGTGCACAAGATCACCACCCAGTTGCCAACTCTAGTATATTTCTAGAGTCCACCCCTTTCCAAAAATCCACAAAAGTAGCCAAAGCCCTAGTAGAGTGGGACAAGACCCTTCCTGGTAGTCTCTTGTTATAGTGAGAGTTATAAATAAAACCAAACACAATAACTTGAGACAACCATTTGGGAATTAACTGCTTTGACAGTGACTGTCCTTTTTTCTTATATTCATAAGAAATAAACATTTGATTTGATTAGAATTCCAGACGGATTTTGTCCTGTCAATGTAGTATGTGAGCTGTCTGTGGACATCCAGAGTGTATTAAATTCACCCTTCTTATTTTTTATCATTGGATAGAAAACAGGAAGATGAATAGCCTGGCTCAAAGTAAACTGTGAAACCACTTCAGGGATAAATGAAGTATTTGTTCTCAGTTACCTTACCATTTTGAAAGATGAGATACAGGCTGAATATAATCCTCTTGTAAATGTCAGAGCAATGACTAACAAGAGTTTTCCAACAGAAAGTACAGTTTTGTACCTACCATAAATGTAGATGTTCGAGTGCTAATACAGCTGCAGTCATAACAGATGGGTTCTCCTGCCGTCAGGTGGGTCCTCGGTTGGCCGAATTCCAAAGTCTAGGTCCGGCGTCGGATGTCGTCACTTCTTCCCTGACGTCAGTGTGACAGGGGTATAAAAGAACCAGCCGACGCCATTTTCTTCAGTTTTTCTGAAAGAAGGCAATACATAAATTTGTGTAATAAAGCAATGCCATATAATCAAAATACAATAGTGCAAGCAAATACATCATGAATGAATACCCCAATCTGGTTGTATGAGGAGGAGTTAGCCAATATGCCTGTTTCAAGAGGGGAAGGAGGGAGGGGAAACCTGGACTGCAGCTGTATTAGCACTCGAACATCTACATTTATGGTAGGTACAAAACTGTACTATGTTCAT
Organism: Protopterus annectens; assembly: GCF_019279795.1. Lineage (NCBI taxonomy): Eukaryota > Metazoa > Chordata > Ceratodontiformes > Protopteridae > Protopterus > Protopterus annectens. The sequence goes on along the minus strand of NC_056747.1, from coordinate 757,059,202 downwards.
CGTGCATACAGCTGCAGTCATAACAGATGGGTAGAATCCCAAAGCTAAGAAAGGGGTGGTAGGCACTAGGTGGAACTAGGAGGAGCCAGAATGCCCTGCAAGACTGCAGTGGCAAAGCCCGCTCTAGATTTGGAGTATAATGGAAGGTGGTAGTGCTTGGAGAAGGTATGCACAGAACTCCAAGTGGCTGCTTCCAAAATATCTTTGGTAGGAACTCCTCTGAGAAAAGCTGCAGAGGTAGCCGTGGCCCTTGTGGAGTGAGATCTGATGCCTGTATGCACAGATTTGCCATGAAAAGAATAACAAAAACGTATGCAGTGGGCTATCCATTTTGAGATTGTCTGTTTGGAGATTGGCTTCCCTTGAGCTCCTATAGCATAGGACACAAAGAGCTGTTCTGATTTTCTGAAAGGCTTTGTTCTGTCCAAATAATAACGCAGCTGTCTGTGGATGTCCAAGGAATGTAGTAATCTCTCCCCTTTGTTTTGAGGATTAGGATAAAAGGTAGGTAAGTGTATAGCCTGATTCAAAGCTACCCTGGATACCACTTTTGGCATAAAGGACGGGTTGGTTCGTAAGGAAACTCTGTCCTGATGGAAGATGATAAAAGGCTGCACAGCCATGAGAGCTTGTAGCTCCGATACCCTACGAGCTGAGGTAATAGCCAGAAGGAAAGCTGTTTTCCAGGACAAATATTGCAAATCTGTTGAGGCAGCTGTCTCAAAAGGAGGCAAGGTCAGCTTTTCTAGAATGAAATTGAGATCCCAAGCAGGTATTGGTTGTTTCCTTGGGGGTTTTAGATTCTTAGCCCATCTGAGGAACTGTCTTAAGAGGGGGTGAGAGAATAAAGGTGGATCAGTGTTGTATTCTGCAGAAATGGCTGAGGCATGGATTTTGATGGAGGAGAATGAAAGTCCACTGCTTAGCAGCTCAGCTAGATACTGTAATATTTTAGGTAAATTCAGTTTTCCAGGATCCTGGCCCTTTTTCTCATTCCAGACACAAAACCGTTTCCATTTTGCGGAGTAAGCTTTTCTAGTAGATGGCCTTCTGGCCTCCAAAATGACATCCTGCACCTCCTTGGAGAGTAGGGTCTGTTGTGATGCTAAGGAATCTTCCATGCGGCTAGATTGAGTGTTTTTAGCTGACTGTGAAGAGTTTTGAAGCTGTGCTGAGTCAGAAGAAGAGGCATTAGAGGCAGGGGCCATGGTGGGGAATGCGTCAGGCTCCTCAGGAGTGGGTACCAGTGTTGTCTTGGCCAGTCTGGAGCAATGAGAATCATCTTGGGTCTGTCTGCTCTGGTTTTTAATAGAACTTTGGGCAGCAGAGGAAGAGGTGGGAAGGCATAAACTGTCATTGATGTCCAACTGAAAGAGAGAGCATCCACTCTCCAGGCCTTTGGATGAAAAATCCTTGTGCAGAATTTTGTCAATTGGTGATTTTTGTGGGAGGCAAAAAGATCTATGTCTGGCCTTCCCCATGCTTGAATTATATCTGTAAAAACTTGAGGATGCAACTTCCATTCGTGTGGATCGGTCATATTTCTGCTTAGGTTGTCTGCCAGCGTGTTTTCCTTGCCTGGCAAGTACTGTGCTTGAAGTTCGATTTGTAAGTCCAGAGCCATGTTCCAAAGTGACATGGCCAGCCTGCATAGGGGGTATGAATGGGTTCCTCCCTGTTTGTTTATGTACCACATTACTGTGGTGTTGTCCGTCCTTATCAATAGTTGACCTGGTTGCAGAAGGCCTTTGAAAGCTATAATAGCATTTATTAGTGCTAGCATTTCCTTTTGATTGATGTGAAGGTGCTTTTCTTTTTGGGACCATTTGCCCTGAATGCACCGATCTGTCATATCGCCCCAGGCGTAGTCCGGCGTCTGTTGTGATGACTTGATTTGCTTGAGGCTTGCTGAATGGGAGACCTGTGTTTGTTTGGCATGCTTGAGCCCACCACAGAAATTCCTTTTGAAGACATGGAATTAGTGGTATTATTGTTTCCAAAATGTGGCTGAGTTGAGACCATAGGTTTTTCAGGTACCATTGAAGTTTCCTCATATGCAGCTTTGCACATGGGATTAGTAAGATGCAAGATGCCATGAATCCCAGAGCCTGCAGGATTTTCCTTGCAGTCAGCCTGGTGAAATTTGCTAGTGTTCTGAAGTATTGAGTTAGTTGCCCCTGCTTCTCTGGCATGAGGTAGGCCATCTGGGTGTTTGTGTCCAAGTTGGCACCCAGGAAAATTATTTTCCGAGAGGGTATTACTCTTGATTTCTTTTTGTTGACTGTGTATCCCAGAGAATTCAACAACATTATTACATAAGCCAGATGTTTCAGAAGTATGTGCTTGCTGTCCACTTGGATCAGGCAGTCGTCCAAATAGGGGTATATTTGTATCCCTTGAAGTCTGCAGTAGGCAATTACTGATGCCAGGCATTTCGTGAATACTCTGGGCGCAGTAGATAAGCCAAAGGGCAATGCAGATAATTGATAATGGGTTGAACCTGCAAGAAATCTGAGGTATCTTCTGCAATTTTGTCTGATTGGGACATGCAGGTATGCCTCCTTGAGGTCCAATGTTACCAGCCAAGACTCCTTGCCCAGCATGGGAAGAAGCTGCTGTAAAGTGAGCAGCTTGAATTTTGGTACGAGTAAAAAATGTGTTTAGGATGGATAGGTCCAAAATAGGTCTCCAATCTTTTCCCTTCCTTGGCACCAGGAATAGTCTGGAATAAAAACCTTGACCTTGTTCGTGAGTAGGTACCTCTTGAATAGCTTTCATGTCTATGAGATCTGAAATTTGTCTTTGTGCCTCTGCCCTTTGATTGTGTGGCAGGTTTGGCATGCCTCACATTTTTGGAAGGGTGTGAAAATGGAATCTGTAGCCTCTGTTTATAATGTCCAGGATCCATTTGTCTTTTGTGACAATATGCCAATTTTTTGAAAATAATGCCAGCTTTCCGCCTAAGGGTGCTGCCATTTGAGCCTTGCTTGGCATGCAAAGGGGAAAGTCATTGGGTTTGCTTTCTGAATGGCTGTGAATTATCCTCACCACCTCTTTGTGTAGGAGCTTGCCATTGTCTGCCTCTAAACGATCCTTGGGATTGCCCTCTGCCCCTCGGGCGCCTGTATCTACCTCTTTGGGGTCTGTCCGTGGCTGGAAAGGACCAATTTTTGGAAGGCCAATTTCTTCTGAAACGTGGGGGTTGTACCTGTAGAAAATCTTTCACTGTTTGCATTGATTTAGCCTTTTCCTCCATTTTCCTTAATACCTCCTCAGCATTAGCACCAAATAATACATCCTTTTGTAGAGTGGCGTCTAGTAATTTAGCTTTGACATGATCTGGTAAGGTTTGTTCCTTGAGCCAGGCATGTCTATGTATGACTGATCCTGTAACAGCAGCTCTACATGAGGCCTCTAGAGCATCAAAACCACATTGTAAGGTATGTTTACCCACTTGTTCTGCACTATGCATCAAATCCTGCAACTCCTTCAAGTCTGGTTGTTCAGGTTGTGACATTTTACTTCTCAATTGTGATAACAGAAACTGTTGGTACTTTAGCATATGGAACTGGCAGTTTAATGCCCTCATGGTTAAGATGGCCGAGGTATATATATTTTTTCCCCACCTTTCTAAGGATCTGGAATCTCTCTCGGAAGGTAATGGATTTTTAGCAGTGGAGGCTTTAATTCCCTTGGGGCCCTGTGAGATAGTTTCTGGGTCAGCAGCATGGCTTTTGTATAGAAATTGGTGTGAGTTAGGAACCCGGTAGTACCTGTCAGGCTTGACTGGGGCTGGAGGTAGAGAATCCGGGTTAAGGCAGGCCTCCGTGTACACATCATCTAGTATGTCCAAGACAGGAGGTATAGCCAGAGGCCTGTGCTGAGGTAGCAAGAGAAATTCCCTAAGCCTTTTCTTGGAATCTGAATAATCTTGGCCTTCCCAGTGGAAGTGTTCCCTTAGGGTATGCAAAGTTTCCCCAAATGAGTAATCCTCTGGGGGGGGAACAGAGGGAATGGACTCCTCTGCATCAGAGTCTTCAAAAGGGGAGTAAGAATGTTCCTGTTCATCAGAGTGCTCTGATATAATAGAGCCCTAATCAGAGGAGGGGGATTTTTCCTCCACTCTGGGCCTTTTGTCCGGGGGGGGGGGTTGAGAACCCCTGATAAGAGTAATTAAATTCTCAGCCATTTTAAGCATTTGTTTTTTAGGCATGGGGCCTGGAGATGGGCCCTGTGTAGCTTGTCTCTTGGAATGTATGGCTGCTTTAGACTTGGTGAAAGCCTTGATGGAAAAAGAAGAGGAAGGTCTGAAGACACCTTGAGAGGAGGTAGACCTGTCCACATTTTGAGATTCACCACCAAGAGTGGCTTCGGTGTCTGTAGTCGGGGTGTGGGCCGAGGAGCCTGTGACCTCGGGCACAGAAGACACCGCCAATGAAGTGTCATCGGTAGTCAGGGGCTGCGTAGGCGCCTCGCTGAGAACCAGACCACCTGTAGTCGGCTTTGGCGTGGTGTCGGTAGAGGCCATGGACCTCGTGTGTCGGTCCTTATCTTTGCGCTTTTTAGACAAAACTGGAGTCAGAGTATCCGACGACATAATATAGTTAAATTTTTTGCCAAAATAATGCTGGGCAAACTCCGCCCGATGCTTAATGGTGTGTTTGTTGAATGTAGCACAAAAACGACAGACCGAGACGTCGTGGTCTGGGCCTAAACAAGGAATACAGAGGGAATGGAAATCCTTATGCGGTATTTGCTTCCCACATGAAATACAATTATTAACTTTGTCTGACATCGGTCTGAGGCAAGAAAAGTTTCCCCAACGGGGTACTTAGCTTTCAAGAAGACTTCGGTTGCAAAATTTTCGTAATTTCAGGAGCTGGCCGACCGGCACTTGCGAACTGCTTCTGCTTCGGGCACCGCGGGGCAAGAAAGACTGAAGAAAATGGCGTCGGCTGGTTCTTTTATACCCCTGTCGCACTGACGTCAGGGAAGAAGCGACAACAACTGACACCGAACCTAGACTTTGGAATTCGGCTGACCGAGGACCCGCCTGACAGCAGGAGAACCCATCTGTTACGACTGCAGCTGTATGCATGATGAACATCTTCAAATTAGCATATTGAGCAGGTTCAAAAGGAAAGAGTTTTCCAGTACATAATTCAGATCCTATGGAGAAACCACCTGTCTTAAGAGGTTAACAGATGTGTAATACCCCATTCAAAAATGGTTTCACTTGAGGCAGGGTAGAAAAGGGGGAATGGATTTATGGGTAGACAAGCAGAGATTACCAATAAGTGAATCTTGACAGAAGAGTAAACAGGCCAAAGGATAACTCGCAGAAATTACACAGAACCAGAAGCATCTGAGCCTAAAAAAAATCCTAGTTCTTACTTTGGTGTCAACTAGAAAATCTTTTCCAATTATCCAAACATGATTTTCTAGCAGCAAGTTTCTTGGCCTCCTTTACTGCCTGCTGCATAACCTCAGAAACAGGTCTCTAACAGGTATTCTATCATACAGACAGTGAGATGAAGAAATCAAAGACTGAGATGCATCAAACAACCCCTGTTGTGTGTGAGTAAATCCATCATGTGAGAAAGCTTGTGGTAGTTCCCCTTGGCCATTTCCAGAAGGGAGAACCATTGCTACCTGGCTCAAAAGGGGGTCAGTAAAACTGTCCTTTAAGAGTCCTTCTGATTTCTTCAAAGAACCCTGGTTATCAGAGGAAAGAGTAATGTATACAGGAAAATTCTCATCCATAGGAATTAAAAAGTATCATTCCTCCAGGCTTTTATTCAGAAAGTCCTAGAGCAGAATTTTTTACCCATCTATTGTGAACAGACATAAATGGATCTTTTTGAGTTCTCTACAGCTGAATCAATTCCTGGAAGACACTTGGGTGCAACTTCCAATTGTGAGGATCTGTCCTAGGCCTGCTTAGCTTGTATGCCACAACATTCTGCTCTGACGGAATGTAAATAAACTGCAGGGAGAGACTGTGTTGAGCTGTTAGCTCACAGGCTATCTCAGTCAGCAAGAGAACAGGATCTGGTTCCCCATTTGTTTTGTACCACCTCACTGCATGACTACTAGTGGAGGGCCTAGAACACAAAAATGACACAGAGATTTCAGAATAGTTATTAAAAACATCACTTCTTTGACATTTGTATGTTTCAGTTTGCCCTGCTTTTTATACAGGCCCTAAACATTCACTCCCTTTCATATAGCTCTTCAAGCAATGTCCAAGGGATCTGTGGTTACAGACTGAATAGGGGTGAAAAGGGAAACAGGGACACCTGGACTGAAAAAGACAGAGAACAGATTTACCCACCAGGTTAACTCCCCTTCACAACTCCCAGCACAGGGATTTGAAAAGATGGGGTGCCAGTACTGGGTTTGAACTGACTGGCTGAACCATTGAATTTTCCTGATTTGATGCCTGTCCAATGGAATCATGAGAATTATCAAGGTCATTCATAAAACCTACAATCTTGATCCCTTACAGATGCCATAATCTCGATGGAAAATACCTTAAACAGTTCCTTGTAACATTCTACTTTGTCCTGAGGAAGAAAAGTCATCATGAGAGATGTATCCAGGAGATGTACCAGAAACACGATCTTGTGAAATGGAGTGAGAGATTTCCCCATGTTCACCTAAACTCCCACACCAAGAAACATTTTTTTTATTCAGTCGAGAGATTCTTAACAACTTGTACAAGAATCTGAAAAATAACTCAGTCATTTATCTATGGAAAAAAAATGTGAATGCTCTGCAACCTGCAATGGGCTGTTATAGGAGCCAGAGATTTTGTAAACACCGCTGCAACTGAAGACAAGCCCATGGGTAAAGCAGAAAACTGGAAATTTAAGCCAGACAGAGAAAAATTAAAAGGTGTATGGAATCTTCGGGGACTGAAATGTGATAAGCATTCTTTAAATTCAGAGATGCCAGAAAACTGAGAGGTGAAATGTGAGGTAAACGTCTCTAGAGAGAGCATTTCGAATTGTAGTACTTTGATGCGAAGGTTTATAAAAAAAAAAAAAAAAAAAAAAAAACTGAGGGCAGGACTCAAGCCTCCATTTTTCTTTGGCACCAAAACAATTCCTAAATAAAATCTCTCTCTCTGATCTGGGGAAACAGGTTATATAACCTCCTGAAATGGCATATGATCTAGGATAGAAGGAAACAGGGAGGTCTGATTGGATAAATGCAAAGGAATCCCTTGAAAAGCAGGAAGCATCTCCCACTGCCAGCTGAAGCCTTTTTGAATGATTCTCAGAACCCAAGCATCTGAAATTATATGATGCCACAGAGGAAAATGAAGAAAGTCTTAATGGAATGCCGGGGGGGGGGGGGCTGATGAGGCAATATGGTCAGTCTGCCTTTTTTTTTTATTGTTCTTGGTCTGGAAGGATCCTCCCTTCTTTTTTGAACCTCCTACCACTGCTTTCTGAAGTTTTGTTTGCCTGTGCCTTGTAGGAATTGCATATACTATTTTCTATTAAAGGAAGGACAAGAAGAAAACCTGCTAATCCATATTAGCAAAGAGGGCTGAAAAGTCTGTGCAACCCCCTGAATTAACTTTTCCCTTTCATTAAATCCTTTATGGATCTCATCAGTGGAAGGGCCAAATAATACCCCTTTATCGAGGGGATCACAAGCTCAGCTTTGACATCCTCTGAGAAATTCTAGGAAAGTAGCCAGGCAAATTTTCTCACTAACCCAATGGCAGCTGCTCTGGAGACCTCAACAATGTTAGACTGTTGACTGTTTACCCAGGGCAGAGACCAAATTACAGGATTCAGAGATGATGTAATCTCTGAAAGGAGGCTGGGAAATGAATTTCTCATACTGCCAAATGAAGCCAGCAGGAACTCAGACATGTATCCCTGACAATTCACCGTTTTGAATGCTAAGGTGAAAAAAGTATAAACTTTCTTCTTAAACCTATCAAAGGTTTTTCTATCTTTGTCAGAAGGATAGGGGTTAGCTGCCAAAAGATGTTTGGCTGAAGATGGTTCTGACAGAGAAAGTATTGCAGGGTCTGATTTAGGGTTTGAGAAAAGAAATGTGTGGGTCTCAGAAACCTTACTTAATTTACCAGATTTCCTGGGGGGCAGGTGGCTGACTGGCAGGCAGATTGCTGGTTCAAAGAAAGCATCTTCTGATGCTGACAAAAAAGGAGGAACATTTGCAAGTTGAGGAAATGCACCTGTAATAAAATCATACTTGTGCTGGGCTTCTAGTATTTCTTTTTGTTCTCAATTAAATAACTCCTTCATTCCACCAATATTAGAAAATTATCTTAACTTGGGGAATCTGAAGAAAAACTTTTCTCAGATTCATATACCCCATTCTGTGTCGCAGGAACTTGAGAATGAGAAATCTAATTCCTCTCCCTCAGACGGAGAATCAGAATCTGTGAAAGGAAAATCTTTTCCTTTTTAATTCAGGAGAAATATGGAATATAAGAACTGAAAGGCTTGAAATTAGCCCTTAGCTAAACCCATCTAATTGCCCTTGCTTGTCCTAGGTGATAAAGGTGAAGATAAATACCTATGTTTTCTTTTCCAGAGACCCCTCCCCACAAAAAAGCAGCATCCTGATAAATGGTCTTTTCTCTGAGACTCAAGCCCCTGAGAGTGGGTTTGCATATGATCATTTGCTCCCACCTCTGATACTGACAAAGTACAGTTGTGTACACTTACCATGAATGTAGATGTTCGAGTGTATTCACTGTTGCAGTCATCACCTGTTGGTTACCCCTGGTGTGGTAGCCCTTGGCCTGCCTGAATACCAGAGTCGATGTTTTTCTGCACTGGCTGCTGACGCTTGTTGACTGACGTCAGGTTGTCAGTGCTATAAAGCAAAGCAGCAGACACCATTACATCAGTTTTTCTTGCCCTAACCAGTCAGAAGCCCAAGTAATATGGTAAAGAGGTCCTGGTGGCTAAAAGCCACCTACAGAAGCTTATGTCTCCCTAACGTACGAAGATATAAAGGGGAAGGAGGGAGAGAAATCAGGACTGCAACAGTGAATACACTTGAACATCTACATTTATGGTAAGTGTACACCAGTTGTACTATGTTCTTTGTGTTTCACTGTTGCAGTCATCACCTGTGGGAGGATTCCCAAAGCTGAGGAGAAGGATGGTAGGATTAAGTAAGAGACCTAGGCCTGGGTCAGCAAGCCCTGCAGAACTGCAGAGGCAAACCCTGCTCTAGCCTTAGAAAATAAGAGGTAGGTGGTAATGCTTGGTAAAGGTAGGGACAGAAGTCTAGGTGGCAGCTTCCAGGATGTCCCTTGTGGGAACTCCTCTAAGGAATGCTGTGGAAGTGGAGGCTACCCTAGTGAAATGGGTTCAAATAGATTTGGGGGGGATCCCATGTAATCTGTAGCAGAAATGGATACAGTGTGATACCCATTTGGAAATGGTTTGCTTGGAAATTGGCTTCCCCTCTGCTCCTGGGGCAAAGCTGACAAGTAGATGGTCTGTTTTCCTGAAGGGTTTAGTACAGTCCAGATAGTATCTGAGCACATCTAGTGAGTGCAAAATTCTTTCCCCCCTTGTTTAGAGGGTTAGGAAAGAATGTGAGTAGATGTATGGCCCGGTTCAGAGTCAAATTAGATACCACCTTGGGCATAAAGGAGGGAACAGTCCTCACAGAAACCCCTGTCTGCATGGAAAATGATGAAGGACTCGATGGCCATCAGTGCCTGAAGTTCTGAAACCCTTCTAGCTGAGGTGATAGCCAAGAGAAAAGCAGTCCTCCAGGAGAGGTATCTTAGTTCTGCTGAAGCAGCAGGTACAAAGGGTGGTAAGGTTAGTTTTTCCAAAATATAATTCAGGTCCCAGGCTGGCGTGGGTGGCCTTCTGGGAGGTTTGATATTAAAAGCCCCTCTGAGGAATTGTTTGATCAAAGGTTGGGAAAACAGGGGCTGATCTGTGCCAAAATGAACTGAAATGGCTGAAGCATGGATTTTTATAGAAGAGAAGGAGATGGCACTATCAAGTAGCTCCACTAGGTAGTCCATGATAAGAAGGATGGAAGGTTGTGAAGTATTGCCCCCTCTGGACTGGCTCCAGGAGATGAATCTTTTCCATTTTCCTGTGCAAGATTTTCTGGTGATGGGCCTTCTGGCCTCTGTGATAATGTCTAGGACCTGTTTGCTCAACTGGGGTTCCTTGTTTGCCTTTAGAGTATTAGCCATGCTGATAGTTTGAGAGTCTGCAAGTCTGGGTGCAGCATTCCCCCCGCCCACCTGAGTTAGGAGGTCTGAGATCAAGGGAAGCTGCCTGGGAGGCTGTAATGTCAGGCTGTGCAGTAAAGGGCACCAATGTTGTCTGGGCCAATCTGGAGCAATGAGGATGGCATTTAGGTTCATAGGTTCATACTAGGCTATCTGCCCTAGGGCATTTATAAGCCTAGCCAGAGTATGTTTGGCTTTCGCCACCCATTTTAAATTAATTTTGCTATGCCCTTTTTCGTGGTTAGTATAATGTGCCTCTGTCTAACAGTGACACAGAAGTGATACCCGGGGTAAACCTACGATCTCCCATCCACTCATCAAGATTCCTCTTATAAAGAGTCAATGAGGGACTCTGCCTATTTGGTCTCTTCTCCCTTATTTTGATCAGTACCTTGGGAATAACAGGCAGAGGAGGGAATGCGTACATAAAGAGGGTATTCCAGGGGAAAGTCAAGGCATCCACCTTCCACGCTAGGTGGTGATACTCCCTGGTATAGATTTCTTTCAGATGATGGTTGAGATGCAAAGCAAAGAGATCCACCTCCAGAGTCCCCCACTCCTGCGTGATCTGTAAAAAGATTTTTCTGTGGAGCTGCCATTTGTGGAGTTCCAATAAGTTCCTGCTTATGTGGTCTGCCAGGGTGTTGTTGATCCCTGGTAGGTACTGGGCTATCAGGTGTAATCCCATGGAAGTGGCTGTCAGACAGAGGTTCATGGCAAGCCTGCACAGAGGGTAAGATTGGGTCCCTCCCTGTTTGTTGATATACCGCAATACTGTGGTGTTGTCGTTTTGATAAGGAGAACCCCTGGCTTCAGATGGGGTTTGAAGGATGTCAGAGCCTTTTGTACTGCCATCATTTCCTTCTGGTTGATGTGTAAGGGAAGGTGCTGGGCATCCCAAAGACCTTGGCTGCACCTGCCTTCTAGGTGAGCATCCCAAGCAATGTCTAAGGTGTCGGTGGTAATGGTCTGCCTGGCAGGATGAAGGGAAGACTCTTGTTCTTGGCACAGGCCCCTGCCCACCAGAGAAATTCAGCCCTTATACCGGGTCTCAGAGGGGGAGGGGGTCTCTAGAGGTTGAGAGTGCTGACACCAAAGGTTCTTTAGATACTACTGAAGTTATCTCATGTGAAGCCTGGTCAGAGGAATTAGGAGGATGCAAGATGCCATGTACCCCAAGGCTTGCAGGAACTTCCTTGCAGTGAGGTGACTTCTGGAAGCCAGCTGGGTAAAGTAGAGAGGCAGGAAGCTCTGCTTTTCTGGGGATAGGAAGGCTATTTGGGATGCTGTGTCCAGCAGTGCTCCCAAGAAAATGATCTTCCTGGAGTGCGTTTATTTTGATTTCTTCTCGTTGATGTTGTACCCTTAGGAGGTTAGGAGAGTTTTGACAGAGGAGGTCCTTGAGTAGCTTCTCTTTGCACTCTGCCTGAAGAAGGCAGTCATCCAGATAAGGGTAAATCTTTATATTTTTCTGTCTGCAAAAGGCTATGGCCAGGGCTAAGCATTTGCTGAATACCCTGGGAGCAGTAGATAAGCCAAAGTGTAGCGGAGAGAGCTGAAAGTGTTGTGAGCCTGCTCTGAAGCGAAGGAATTTCCTGCAGGATTCCCTTATGGAGATGTGGAGGTAGGCATCTTTTAGATCTAGGTTAACTAACCAGGCATTTTTGGTCAGCATAGGCAGCAGCTGCTGCAAAGTTAGCATTTTGAATTTGGGGACCACCAGGGAGGTGCTCAGAATGGATAGATCCAGGATGGGGTGCCAGGTGCCCTCTTTCCTGAGAACAAGGAATAGTCTTGAATAAAAGCCTTTGCCCTTTTGATCTGAGGGGGCAGTAGAACCTGCCCCTTGGGATATGAGAGTTTGGACTTGTTTCAATGCCTGTGCCCACTGATTTGGAGGTAAGTCTGGGTACCCTCTTGGAATAGGGAGTTAGTTGAAGGAGAATTTGTATCCTCGAAAAATTATCTTTAAGACCCATTGGTCCTTTGTTACAGAAAGCCAATTTTCTTTGCAGAGGGAGAGCCTTCCTCCTAATTTTTCGTGAGTGACAAGAGGGCAGAGGGGTTAGAGGGAGTCATTGAGAGTTCTTGCCATAGAGGGATGGCTTAGAACTCCCTGCCTTTGGAGCAAAAGAGGTCCACTGTTTGGTTCTCTGCTGTCCCTGGGATAGAAGCCTGGGTGGTCTGTCCCTGTGGGGCTTACCTTGCCCATCTGCTAGGTGCAGGAAAGGATCAGTGTCTAGAGGGAAAATTCTTGCTGAACCTAGGAAGTTGTATCTGAAAGAAATCTTTTACTATTTGCATAGATTTTGCTTTGTCTTCCATCTTTTTAAGCACCTCTTCTGCTTTTACGCTAAAAAAGAAGTTATGTTCTTACCATAATGTTCCATGTGAGTTGTTCGTCTCGCCTTTTTGTTCTTACACCTGGGTTTGGAGCCGATCCCTCGGCTCCGAGTCAGCCGCTTTTCAAGCTCAAACTCTCAGAGAAGCTCGAGACACAGTACATATCCCATGATGCTCTACTGTAAACCCTAGATCTAGTACGCTGCACCCAAAGACAGCATAAAAAAATAAGCACTGCAGTACCTACCTATTTAGGTACCTCTAGATTTGCAGAAAGGAAAAACAGTCCGTCTTAAGAAGACAGGCTGACAAGACCAACCAATCCACCAAGACAACCATTTTCTCACCAGGAGGGGGAAGGTGGGAGGGAATGTAAGAACAAAAAGTCGAGATGAACAACTCACATGGAACGTTATGGTAAGAACATAACTTCTTTATGTGAAGTTGTTCTATCTCGCCGTTTTGTTCTTACACGTGGGTAGCGTCCCAAGCACCCTAATCCTGGGTGGCTCAAGGGAGAACATTCCTGAGCACAGTGGAACCAAAGGAAGCCCTGCCCCTGGAGGCCCTGTCCACTTTGTAATGAGTGATAAACGTATGAGGTTTGGACGAAGTAGCAGCTGCACAGATGATATCCAAGGGTAAATGAGCTGCATTAGCTAATGACGTAGAAACAGCCCGGGTAGAATGGGCTTTGACATTAGTCGGTAATAGCTGGTTAGTGGAGAAATAAATTAATTTAATGCAGTCAGAAAGCCACTTAGATAATGTGACTTTTGATACCGCAGAACCTTTCTTGTTCTCTGCGTAAGACACAAAGTTGATCAGATTGCCTGAAATCTTTCTTTCTGTCCAAGTAGAATCTCAATTATCTGTGAACATCAAGCTTGTGTAACATATATTCCAGTCTGTTGGTATGGTGTCTAAAAAAAGTTGGGAGCTCAATGGACTGATTTAAGTTAGTTTCTAAACAGACCTTAGGAAGAAAGGTAGGATTTGTCCTGAGGGACACCCTATCAGGGTGTAAGATCAAATATGGGGGCCTGGAAGATAAAGCTTGGAGTTCAGAGACCCTACTTGCAGATGTAATGGCTACAAGAAATATTGTTTTCCAAGACAGAAACTTCAAATCACAAGATGACGTGGGTTCAAAGGGGGTAAGCATTAATTGGGATAAAACCAGATTCAAATTCCAGGGAGAGACAGGGTGTCTGATAGGAGGTCTGAGATGGTGGGTCCCTTTCAAAAAGGCCTTACATAGTCTGTGGGCCATGATGTTAGATCCGTTAAACCCTACATGAAAGTTGGAAATGGCAGCCAATTGAACCCTTATGGTGGCAGCTGCTGCGCCATCATAGAACAAGGAGGACAAGCACTCTAATATGGTATGAATAGGCGCAACATATGGGTCAACATCGTGGTGAGAAGCCCAGTGAACAAATCTTTTCCATTTGCTATTATATAGCTTCCTGGTTGACAGTTTATGAGAGGAAACTAATATGTTGGACTGCGGAAGACAAATCTTGAGACCTGGTTAATATGGGAATTGGAGCAGCCAAGCTGTCAGTTTTAGGGAGATGAGGGAGGGATGAAGGACTCCCGACGAATGAGTCAGAAGGTCTGGCACTGGGTCCAGAACCCATGGTTCTTCCACTTGATACTTCTGTAGGAAGGGGAACCAAATCTGACGAGGCCAACATGGGGCTATCAGAATAACAGTCCTTCCCAGAATTTTAGCTTTGTGTATGAATTTGGGAATTGGCGGGAAGGCATACAGGAGGCCCGGGGGCCAATCGTGTACAAGCATGTCCCTCGGGTTGTTCCCCAGTGGGGGATAAAGGGCAAAGTAGCTTCTGCATTTGGCATTCATCGGAGATGCAAACAGATCTCAGCAAGGCTGGCCCCACCTGTGGAAAATCTTGTCCGCCACCTGTTGAGGGACCACTTGTGAGGCAACAGGATGGCCCTGCTCAGTTTGTCCACTATCACGTTGGATGACCCCTGGATGTGCGTTGCTATCAGAAAGCACCTGGTGGATACAGCCCACTGCCAAATTCTTAGGGCCTCTCGGCATAAGGGATAAGATCTGGTTCCCCCTTGCTTGTTGATGTACCAGACTACTGACATGTTGTTAGTCTGAATTGCAATTGTCCCTGCAGGAAGACAGTCATGAAAGTGTTGCAACGCCAGGAACACCACTCTCACCTCAGGACATTTATATGCAAATGTGATTCCATGCTTGACCAAGTACCTTGGACAGTCTTTCCCTGAAATAGCCCCCCCCCCCACCCTATCAGGGAAGCATCCGTGATCACTGTGGCTTTGGGTTGGGGAAGAACAAGAGGACGTCCGACTACTATCTGGTCGCTGTTCAGCCACCAACTGAGATCCTTCTTGCAAAGATTTGTTAACAGAATCTCGTGCGACATGGGCAGTTGTTGGTAAGACCATTGTGTGAAGAGTAACCACTGGAGTATCTGCATGTGCATGCGCCCTAAAGGGACTGCTATTAGCGTCGCTGCCATTGTGCCCAACAGCTTCAATATCTGGGACGCAGCAGCTTTGTTCTGGGTCAGCAGACTGGACAACTGACTTCTTAGGGATAAGATTCTTGTTTGAGGCAACCTGATTCTTGAATCAACAGTGTCTAGCTCTGCTCCTATAAAGGTAATACGCTGCGAGGGCGATAACGCAGATTTTTCGAAGTTTAAGGTTATGCCCAACTGGGAACACAGGTTGATAGTGTAGTCTCTTGCCTGAATTAGTTGATGCCTGGAAGTGGTGGTGAGGAGCCAGTCGTCCAGATATGGAAACACCCGGAGTCCTAAGCATCTCAGGTGAGCCATGACCACTGCCATACATTTGAACACTCTGGGGGCTGTGGTGAGACCAAAGGGCAGGGCTCTGAATTGGTAATGACTGGCCCCCAGCCGGAAACGCAAGTGATCTCTGGATGATCTGGCCATTTTGATGTGGTAGTAAGCATTCTTGAGATCTATAGAGCACATCCAATCGCCTGTTTCTAGGAACGGAAGTATCGATTGAAGCATGACCATCTGGAACTTTTCCTTCTTGATGAAGGTGTTGAGTTTGCTGAGGTCTAATATGGGCCTCCAGTCCCCTGTTTTCTTTGGAACTAAAAAGAACCTTGAGTAAGTTCTGGATCCTATCTGGTCCGCCGGGACTGGCTGGATGACTTTTGTCTAGCAGGTTTTGAATCTCAATGGCTGCTAGTTTTCGCAGACTGGGTGGAACGTCTGGAATACTTGTACACATGGGAGGGAATTTTGTAAAGGGGATGTAGTAACCTCTGAAAATGATGCTTTTTACCCAAGAATCCATTGTAATGTTTAGGCAGACAGAGTCTTTCCTTCTTGTTCACACCTAGTAAGCGTCTCCTTAACTTTAGGCCCGAACAAGGCGAAACCATCGAATGGGGTATTGACGAAAGAAGACTTGAAGGCTTCCGCAAAGGAGCAAAGGCGCATCCAGGACGGTCTCCTAAGAGCTATCGCTGAACCTGCTGCCCTACTCGATCCATCGGCGGCATAAGAAATGAGCCGCATGGATGAGTTGACTATAGAATTGAGGGTGTTGAGTTGTGTAGTCACTTTCTCGGAAACTGCATCAGCTGTGTCACCCTGTACAGTATCTCCCAGCTCTTTAAGGAGATCTCGTTGAAGGCGGGTAAAATGGGTCAGGTAGTTGAGCGATCTCATGGACAATGCCGCAGAACTAAATATGCGTTTCCCATACCTGTCCATCGTCCTAGAATCCCTATTAGGAGGATGGACTGAAGAAGAGGTTTCTGACATCTCTTTCTTGGTGGCTGCCGTCACCACCATGGCATCAACCGAGACTTCCTTGGTAAGAAAGGCCTTGTCAGCAGGGGAAGTAATGAACATGTTGGGCCTCCGAGGGACCGGTTCCACTGAATCAGGGGACTCCCACGCCCATCGAGCAACTAGATCCATTACTTCGTTGAAGGGAGGAGTAACCCAGGAGGTGGATGGTTGAGACCCAAAGGCCTTCAGGAGTACCGACTCATCCTCAGTAGGGGCAAGGGACTGCCAATCACCCCTCTGCTTTAAGATCTCCAATATGTCTGCAAATGAGACATCCTCTGAGGGGGACCGTGGGGACCCTTCTGATTCCTCCAAATCGGTATCTGATGTCAGGGATTCCTGTGGGGAATCCAAGTGCCTCCTCTTGCACAGTCTCTTCCTAGGTACTTCTTCGGGGGGAGCGTCCGGTGAAGTCCCTGTAGAGGTGGGGCCGCCCAATGGGGATACCTGAGGCTCTGGGTCTCTACGTTTGGCAGGGACCTGTGGGGAAGAGACAGAACGAGGCCCTTTAGGGGGAGGGGAAGAAAGATCCGAGGAGGTACTGGTCTTAGAAGACATGACCTTCCTCATGGCATCGAAGGCACCAGAATCCCAGTCCGAGAAGTTTGTCGGCTCTGAAGAGGCCGGCAGCCCTCCCCGAGCAGAGACCCTGCGCTCCAATCCAGAGGACGGAGCCGAACCCACCTGCGCCGAAGCCCTGAGGGGAAGGGTCGGAACCGAAGTCTCGGTCCGACTCTCCACCCTGGAGCCAGCGAGGGAGTGTCGGCTCCAAGACTCCCCAGTTGGAACTGAGGAGATCAAGGTTGACGGAGCCGAGGGAGCTGGATCGAACCTCGGCTCCGAGGCCTCTACCAACATCAGTTCTCTCTGCCCTGGCTCCAAGAGTTTGGCTTCGGAGGAGGAGGAGTAGAAAGTAGGACTGGAATTTCAGGCTTTGAAGCAGAGTGGCTCGAAGCGGAAAGCATTTTGGCCAGGGCCGGGTTCTCTAGCAATCTCTTAACCACACAGTCCAGGTCCACATCAGATAACCTCGAAGAATGGGTTGAAGGGGCCGAAGACGGCACTGATTGAAGAATTGGAGACTGAGGAGTCGCCAACACCTGATCCACAACTGGGCTCCGAGATAAAGGATTGATACACGGCTCCAAAGGCTGTGGAGCTGATGATCGAACCATACTAGAGGAGCTCAGCGCAGAGGACTTGGGCTCCGAGGACACCTTGGACAACTTCGACCCCTTCGAAGCCTTGGAAGAAAGGTCAGTCTTGTCCAGCACAGCCTGAAAATCAGGCTTCAGGAGTCCTCTCTCCAACAGCTTCCTGCGCCTTTCCAGAAGAACCCTGGTGCTAAAGGAGTGGCAGATAGAGCGCACTTCCTGCAAATGAACAGATCCTAAACAATACACACAGGTGGAGTGGTTGTCAGTCACAGACATTTTTTGGCCACATTCACACCTTTTGAAGCCAGACTTTTGCTTTTCAGACATGTTAGAAGAAAAAGAGGAAATATATATATATATATATATATATATATATATATCAGATCCCTGAACTCAAAACTTTGAGTATTAAACACAAATGTTATTCAACAATTTTTATAAGTTTAACTCTCTACAGAACTAGCTACTTTCTAACTAATCTAACTAATTTTAAACTACCACTAATAAAATTAGCACACACAAAGGAGCTGACAGAGCCCTGTCACGCCCAAAAAACTAAGAAAGGCCTAGAACAAACAGCCGCTAAGAAAACACTCCAAAAATATTCTAATCTGCACACTAAGGCTAACTAAACTCTATTTTTTAAATACTATAACACTAGCTAACTTCTTCTAGCTGCTCCCGTTAGGGGTCGCCACAGCAGATCAACTGTTTCCATTTCTTCCTGTCCTCTGCATCTTGCTCTGTCACACCAACCACCTGCATGTCCTCTCTCACCACATCCATAAACCTTACCTTAGGCCTTCCTCTTTTCCTGTTACCTGGCAGCTTCATCCTTAGCATCTTTTTCCCAATATACTCTGCATCCCTCCTCAACACATGTCCAAACCAACGTAATCTTGCCTCTCTGGCTTTGTCTCCAAACCTTCCAACCTGGGCTGACCCTCTAATATACTTATTCCTAATCCTGTCCATCCTCGTCACACCCAGTGCAAATCTTAACGTCTTCAACTCTGCCACGTCAAGCTCTGACTCCTGCCTTTTTGTCAATGCCACTGTCTCCAACCCATATAAAATAGCTGGTCTCACTACCCTCTTGTAGACCTTCCCTTTCACTCTTACTGGTACTCGTCTGTCACAAATCACTCCTGACACTCTTCTCCACCCACTCCATCCTGCCTGTATACTCTTCTTAACCTCCCTTCCACACTCACCATTACTCTGAACTGTTAATCCCAAGTATTTAAACTCATTCACCTTCGCCACCTCTACTCCCTCCATCCTCACCATTCCTCTATCCTCCCTCTCATTCACACACATATATTCTGTCTTAGTCCTAGCTAACACTCCAAGAGAAAATATTTTTCAAAATATTTCTAAATATAGAAAAAATTAACACTGGCCCGAGCTTCCTCAGAGTCTGTAGATCCGTTGCAGCGGCAAACTAGATTTGGGGTTTACAGTAGAACATCATGGGATATATACTGTGTCTCGAGCTTCTCTGAGAGTTTGAGCTTGAAAGGTGGCCGACTCGGAGATGAGGGATCGGCTCCGAACCCACGTGTAAGAACAAAACGGCGAGATAGAACTTCACATCAAGTGTTTTTTATCCAAAGGTGCATCAATTAATTCAGATCTGACATGATCAGGAAGAGGCTGTTCCTTCAACCATGCCTGTCTCCTAATGACAGACCCTGACACTGCTGCCCTGCTTGAGGTTTCTAGGGTGTCATATCCACAGTGTAATGAGTGTTCTGCCACTTGACAAGTACAGTGCAGTAAATCTGTTAACTCTTTCAAATTGGCACAGTCAGGAAAGGTTGAAATCTTTTGCTTTAATAACTCCAAAGTGTGTTGCTGATATTTTAACATGTGGAACTGACAGTTGAGTGCTCTGGCAGCTAAGGATGCAGAGGTGTATACTTTTTTACCCCATCTATCCAGAGCTCTGGAATCCTTGTCAGAAGGAATAAGATTCTTTGCAAAACTAGCATTAGCTCCTTTTGGTCCCTGTGTAATGACCGATGGGGTCTGCAGCAGGATTTCTGTACATGTGTTTGTGAGAATCTGGTACTCTGTAACACCTGTCAGGTTTACTGGGAGCAGGTGGGAGGGCATCAGGAGCTAAGCTGAATTCATAAAAGACATCATCCACCACCTCTAAGATAGGGGGGGAATGGCCAACGTCTGTGCTGGGGCAGGTCTAGAAACTCAGTCTTTTCTTAGTCTGAGGGAAGTCCTGGGATTCCCAGTGGAAATGTTCCCCGAGGGTGTGAAGGGTTTCCCCAAAGGAAAGATCTTCTGGTGGGGAGGCAGAAGGAATGGATTTCCTCTGCATCTGAATCCTCATGAGCAGTCAGAGGTGGTTGTTCTTCAAAATCTGAATAATCAGATTCCTCAGAATCCTGTTCTGTCAGTACGTCAGGAGAAAGGTCTCTTTTCCTTTTAGAAGTTGTGGCCTGACTATCCCTGATAAGGGAGATAAGATTCTCCGACATTTTAAGCATTTGAGCTTGGGGTGGTGGAGCAGGAGAAAGATGGCGGCTGGAAGTAGATTTTCTAGGAGTAGCCTTGCTTCTAGGCCTAAGGGTATTCATCGGTCTGAGAGAAGCGGTAGTGGGATGAGAAGACCGTGGTTTTTGTCTAGATTTAGTAGTGCGAGTAACCTCCTCTGAAGCCGGTGCCTGTGTCGTGGCTCCAGACCCCACCAAGGCAGAGACGACCAAAGGCTCAAAAGACGAAGAAGACTTCTGTGGCATTCCGGATTCCAAAAGAGTCTCGGTAGAGGCCTGCAAAAGTATCGGATCAGTCATCATGGGCTGCGAAAGCACCTCCTGAATTCCAGAGAAATGACAGTTGGCTTAGCCGTAGAGTCATTGGAATGCTTATCCTTGAGTGGTCTCTGTCTCCATCTCTATATTTAAGTTTTTTCAGAATGTCTACGGATTGGTGGCTGACTGACGCCATTTCGGAATGAAAATACCTGGCTACAATAAGAGCTCTACGATGAACAGTTCTTGCGTTAAAGAGGGCACGGAACCGGCAACTGGGGACGGCGTGGTCTGGGCCTAAACAAATGATGCAGTATGAACGGAAGTCTCGGTGTCAGATTTGCTTTCCACAGGCGAGACAATTGTTAACATTTTAGGACATCGGTTAGTGCATGAAAAAGGGTCCCCAAAGGGGTACTTAGCTTGAGATGTTTTCAGCTGTGATTCAAAACTCTGGTAGCAACCGACTGGCACACTTGCAAACTGCTTCTGCTACGGGCTCTATGCCAAGAAAGACTGATGTAATGGTGTCGGAAGCCTTGCTTTATAGCACTGACAACCTGACATCAGTCAGCAAGTATCAGCAGCCGATGTAGAAAAATATTGACTCTGGTATTCGGGCCGGCCGAGGGCTACCACAGCAGGGATAACCCACAGGTGATGACTAAAACAGTGAAACAAAGAACATCAGAGGTTCTCCCTGCCTAAAGAGGACAGCTAAAGAGATGCAGAAGACATGCTTATCTCTTGATCCTTAGCAGCTTCCCAAGGAACAATACCAGAGGGGCACAGAGAGAGAAAAATGATCAGTACAATGTACCAAAAATGGCCACAGAATAGTCTCTCACTAGAGGTTGAGGTGAAAAGGAAGCCGGCTTCAAAACCTAAGCCTCCGATCCAACTTTTTTCTTTTTGAGGATCGAAGAAAGAATAACCAGACAGCCAGAAGCCTGGTCCATGGCTCTGCTGAAAAAGTTGCCTGATTATAGGCAAACAGAAAAACAGGAGGGGTCCTAAATGAAAGACCAGCAATGGTAGAGTTTTTAGTAGAATCTAGAACAGAAGCTATAAATATTGCATGATAACTATAAGAATCAATCAGATGATGTTAGAAAGGATTGGAAAGAGATTGGATAAGCAATTCACAAAGAAACAATGAGGAATATATGTATGCCACTCAAATATGCAACAAAGTCTAGAAGATTTAGGATCTTTGCTTGGAAGTGTTTACACAGGTATTTTTATACCTCAAGTAGACTCCAAAAAGTTTTTACTCCGGTAGACAGCAAATGTTGGTGGCGTGATGGGGAAAAAAGCGGTAACTGGGAACATATTTTCTGGGAGTGTAATAAATGGCAGACTTAAAAGATTCCCTGCAGGCTGCTCTGTCAGAGATGCTGGGTGAGCAAACTGATGTAACTAAGGAAAAAAGAAGTTATGTACCTACCATAACGTTCCATGTTAGTTGTCTTCATCTCGCCTTCTTTCTTGCTTGTTGGGATCGGAGCCGACCCTCGGCTCTGACTCGGCCATCTTCTATAGCTCGAGAGCTGTTTACTGGCTCGAGGCTACCCCTTACCCCATGATGCCTAGCGCTAGCTACCCAGATCTCGTTTGTAATAGCTAACCCCAGACATAGCAAGAATAACCTGACCAAACTAACAGGTTGGGCATACCTGTTATACTCTCCAAGTCAGTAGTGGAAACAAACCAGAAAACACTCAGCCGGTGAGGCCTAAACTCCTCTCGGTCCAATAGGATAGGGGGATAGAGGGGGGACGCAAGAAAGAAGGCGAGATGAAGACAACTAACATGGAACGTTATGGTAGGCACATAACTTCTTTATGTTAAGTTGTCTATCTCGCCTTTGTTTCTTGCTTGTTGGGACAGCGTCCCTAGCACCTACGATCCTGGGCGGCTCATTGGAACAGACTCTTCAGAACAGTGTAACCAAAGTTAGCTCTATTCCTGGAGACCATGTCTAACTTGTAATGAGAAATAAAGGTATGAGGATTTGCCCTTGTGGCAGCGGCACAAATAGAGTCCATGGGCAACCTAGACTGGAAGGCTACAGAGTGGCCAAAGCCCTAGTGGAATGACCTTTCGGTTTGGTAGACAATTGTTTGTTTCTTAGTTGACAGATGAAGGTAATAATGTGAGACAACCATCTGGACAGGGTCACTTTGGAAACTGGAAGACCCTGTTTGCCCCTAGCATAGGAAAGGAAGAGTTGGTCTGACTTTCTTATATCCTTCGTTCTACGCAGGTAAAAATGCAGTTGTCTATGAACATCCAAAAGGTGTAACTTGTATTCTGCCTTGTTGGTGTAGTTAGGGAAGAACACTGGAAGGTCTATGGATTGGTTTAGATTACTTTCTGAGCACACTTTAGGAAGGAAGGAGGGATTAGTTCTCAGAGCAACCCTATCCTTGTGAAAAACTAAGTACGGAGAACGAACGCTTAGCTTGAAGTTCCGATACATGTCTGGCTGAAGTAATAGCTACTAGAAAGAGAGTTTTCCAAGATAGAAACTTAAGGGAGCAGGAAGCTGCCGGTTCAAAAGGGGGCATAATCAAGGAGGTTAGTACCAAATTAAGGTCCCAAGGAGGAGGGGGATCTCTCACTGGGGGCCTAAGGAGAGTAGTCCCTCTGAGAAAAGCTTTATACAGCTTATGCGACATGATATTTAGATTAGAAAAACCAACATGATAGTTAGAGATGGCCGCTAGTTGAACCCTGATTGTGGCAGAAGCGGACCCAGAGTGAAAAAGCTCAGTTAGGAACTCCAAGATCTCGTGAACTGGGGCTGAAAAGGGATCTATGTTCCTAGCCCCTGCCCAATAAGAGAAACTTTTCCATTTGCTAGCATACGTCTTCCTAGTAGCCGATTTGTGAGAGGAGACAATAATTTCACGCACAGCCGGGGAAATGCTGGGAAGCCTGGCTAGGGTTGGAAATGGATCAACCAAGCTGTGAGCTGGAGTGTTTGAAAGGATCGATGCAGCTCTCCTGACTGATGAATCAGCAAGTCTGGAATAGGATTCAGAGTCCAAGGCTGCTCGAGGAGGTAACGGTGCAGGAACAGAAACCAAATCTGTCGAGGCCAGTAAGGAGCAATGAGGATCATTTTGCAAGCCATCGATATCACTTTCTGTATGAGTTTGGGTATAAGAGGGAAAGGCGGGAAGGCATAAAAAAGTCCCTGAGGCCAATCGTGGACTAGAGCATCTCTGGGAGGGTGACCGGGAAGACGTAAAAGGGAGAAATAGTTGCTGCATTTGGTGTTGAAGGGGGTTGCAAACAGATCGCAGCAAGGCTGTCCCCATTTGAGGAAGATCAGATCCGCAACTACCTGATTCAGAGACCACTCGTGAGGCATGAGAATAGCTCTGCTGAACCTGCCCGCTATGGTTTTGGACTTCCCAGGGATGTGTGTCGCAATCAGAAATTGTTAGGAGGAAATCGCCCACTGTCAGAGTCTGAGTGCTTCTCGACATAGGGGGTAGGTCCTGATTCCACCCTGCTTGTTGATGTACCACACTACTGACATGTTGGCCATTTGAATTGCAATGGTCCCAGGAGGGAGGAGTCCTGAAGTGCTTGCAACGCTAGCAACACGGCTCTCATCTCCAAGACATTTATGTGCAGATGGTACTCGTGAGGCTGCCAAGTGCCTTGGACTGTCCTGCCCTGATAATGCCCCCCCCACCCTATCAGTGAGGCATCCATGGTCACTGTGGCAACCGGAGGGGGTTGGATGAATGGTCTGCCCTGAGACACTAGTGGGGAGACCATCCACCAGGAAAGGGGTCTTTTGCAAGTTTCTGTAATCATGATCATGTAAGACATGGGGAGCTGCTGAAAGGACCATTGTGTGAAGAGAAGCCACTGAAGGATTCTCATGTGAAAACGGGCCAGAGGTATCAGAAGAATTGCCGCCACCATAGAACCCAGAGTTTGAAGGACCAACCTGACTTGTACCCTTTTGCATTGCATGAGGATATGAACTTGCTGCCGAACTGTGGCCACCCTGTCCGGCGGTAGCCTTGAGGACATACTTTTTGTATCTAGATTTGCTCCTATATAAGTAATAGATTGACAGGGCAACAAGGCAGATTTTTCGAAATTTATAGTAATGCCTAACTGGGCACAAATTGTGATTGTATAGTCCCTGGCTTGAAGGAGTTGATGCCTGGTAGTAGCAGTAAGGAGCCAGTCGTCTAGAAAAGGAAACACCTGGAATCCTTGACGCCTCAGGTGAGCCATGACCACTGCCATACATTTGGTGAACACCCTGGAGGCTGTGGTGAGACCAAGGGCAGAGCTCTGAACTGATAATGACTGGCTCCCAGCCGGAAGCGAAGGAATCTCCTGGAGTGCCTGTCCATCTTGATGTGATGGTACGCATCCTGGAGATCTATTGAGCACATCCAATTGTCCTGACCCAAAAAGGGTAGAATGGACTGTAGCATGACCATCCGAAACCTTGTTCTTTGAACAGACTTGTTTAGTCTGCTGAGATCCAAAATTGGTCTCCAGTCCCCTCTCTTTTTTGGTACCAAAAAAAACCTTGAGTAAGTTCCGGATCAGAGTTGGTCTGCTGGGACTTCCTTGATGACTCTTTTTTCTAGCAGTCTTGAAATTTCTATGACTGCTTGGGCCCTCAGATTGGGTGGAACATCTGGGGGGGGGGGGATTTGCTTGACGATAGGGGAGATTGGAAGAAGGGAATTACATAGCCTCCGGATATGACTGAGTGTACCCATTTGTCTCGCGTAATGTCTTGCCAGGCTTTTGGGTACAGTGAAAGTCTTCCCCCGACTGCCTCCAGAAGCGGGCAGCCGGGCAACCCTTCAGGGATGGGCTCGTCAGAGAAAGATTCTCTGCTGCCCTGGTTCTGCAGACCCCCCTGCCTCAAGGGCGGAGTCTGTTGTTGTTGTTTCCTCCTCTGCCCCTGGAGGAAAAATCACTACGTGTATCAGGCGAGGCTCCCTGGGATTTCAGAAACCACATTTTTCCACTCTTCTGACCTTTGGGATATGGTCTGGAAAGAGTGGAAAAACAGACTCCCACAGCAGAGAGAGTCTTGCCTTCCTGTTCACCTAGGGAGTGTCCTTCACCTGTGGTCCAAAGAGAACTGAACCGTCAAAGGGGGTGTTGGTGAATGACGCTCTAAAGGGCTCCGCAAAATTATACAGCCGCATCCATGGGTGTCTCCTAAGGGCCACACCTGTACCTGCGGCTCTACTCGCACCATCGGCTGCATAGGAAATGAGCCTCATGGAGGAGTTAACTACCGAATTAAGGGTCACCAGCTGAGAAGCTACTTTAGCTTGAACCCCTTCAGCTGATGGATCCTGGAGGGTATCTCCAAGCTCTTTCAGGAGATCCCTCTGAAGCCTGGTAAAATGGCATAAGTAATTCAGTGACCTCATGGAAAAGGTCACTGAAGCAAACATTCACTTACCATATCTGTCCATAGTCCTAGACTCCTTGTTAAGAGGATGGACAGAGGAAAAAGTTTCCGCTAATTCCTTTTTAGTAGCCGCTGCTACTACCATGGCATCCACAGGAATACCCTTGGTAAGGAACTGTATCAGGGGGTGCAGTGATAAACTTGCCGGGCCTCTTCGGGGTTGGTTCCAATGTATCGGGGGCTGACCAATCCCTTTGAACCATCACAGACATTAGTGGATCGAAGGGCGGAGACACCCATGAGGTGGAAGGGTGGGAACCAAACGCATCCAGGAATACGGATTCGTCCTCAGTAGGGGCTAGGGCAGTCCAGTTCCCCCCCTCTGCCTAAGCATTTCTAGGATGTCCGAAAAGGAAACATCTTCAGAGGGGGATCTTGGGGACCCTTCCGATTCATCCAAATCCGTATCCGAAGTGACAGACTCAATGTGCTTCCTCTTGCACTTCCTCTTCCGAGGGAGAACGGGGTCAGACAAGGGTCCGATGCCACTCGCCCCCTCGGAGCCAATGAGTGAGTCTCGGCGCCCAGATCCCTCGACAGAAGGCGCCATCGAGGCGATCGGAGCCGATGATGGAACCGAAGGGGAAATCGTTATCAGTGCCGACGGTTCCACAATTCAAACCCCAACAAACTCTGGCTCTGAGCTCAGAGGAGGAACATCGATGGAAGCGGTCGGAGCAGACACCTGTTGAGGAGGGCTGGATAACATTTTGGCCAGTGCCTGCGACTTCAACAACCTACTGACCACTCTCTCCACGTCATGGTCCGAGAGTCTAGAGGACCGAGAGGAGTGGGAGGATCTGTGACTGAGGTCACTCTGCAACAGGGGAGACCAAGGGACTGAATGTATCGACTCTAGAGAAGGGGACCTCGGGTCTCTTGTGGGTCCAAGACGGCTCCAAAGATACTGGTGGATCTGACTGGGAGGCAGCCTCCTCGGTTCCAGCCAGAACCGAAGTAGTAGGTAATGTTTGGGCCAATGACGGCTCCAATCTGGGAGCTGATGATTTGGTCGGTTTAGGAGATTTTACCGGCTGAGCCTTGGCCGGTGAATCCTGGGGCTTAAGAAGACCCCTTAAGATAAGCTTATTTTTGCACTCCTGCAGAACCCCTGGGCTGAATGCGTAGCATACAGAACAAGAGTTCTGCAGGTGCACTGCGCCTAAGCAATAGACGCAAGAAGTGTGCCCATCTGTCAGAGACATTTTCTGACAGCATGAGTCACACTTCATGAATCCAGACACTTTGGATTCTTTAGACATATCTAGCTTACACTGAAAGGTTTTTGGCCAAAGGCCCAACAGCAAAAAAAAGAAGTTATGTTCTTACCATAACGCTCCATGTGGAGTGTTCATCTCGCCTTTGTTCTTACACATGGGTTCGGAGCCGATCCTCGGCTCCGAGTCGGCCGCATAGCAAAGCTCTGCATCTTAGAGAAGCTCGAGACCAGGCTATATCCCACAATCCTCCCTGCCATTACTCAGATCTAGTTTGCAAGCAAACCAGACCCTGAGGTGCTAAGGCTACATACTGCCACAAAAAATTCAGAGACACCATCTCACTGACAAATTAACTAAGGGTAACGAAATATACCCGGAAGAGGTAAAGACATGTGGACCAGACTCTAGTCCTACTCCTTCTTCCAAACACATGAGGGAGGGAAGGGGGGGAATGTAAGAACAAAGGCGAGATGAACACTCCACATGGAACGTTATGGTAAGAACATAACTTCTTTATGTGAGAGTGTTCAATCTCGCCGTTTGTTCTTACACACGGGTAGCGTCCCTAGCTCCGTCACCCTGAGTGACTCATGGAAGAACATTCCTGAGCACAGTGGAACCAAAAGATGTCCTGTCTTTGGAGGCTTTGTCAAACCTATAATGAGCGATGAAAGTATGTGGTTTAGACCACGTGGCTGCTGCACAAATCGTGTCCAAAGGCAGGTGAGCTGCATGAGCCAAGGAAGTGGAGACGGACCTAGTAGAATGGCCTTTTGGTTTGGTGGGCAAGGCCTGATTTGACTTAGAATACACAAAGGCTATACAATCAGTAAGCCATTTAGAAAGCGTACATTTTGTAACTGCCATGCCCTTTTTATTGTCTGTAAATGCAACAAGAAGTTGATCTGTTTTTCTGTAGTCTTTAGTCCTGTCTAAATAAAATCTGAGCTGTCTGTGGACATCTAACTTGTGCAGCATATATTCCAACTTGCTGGTATGGTTCTTGAAGAAAGTAGGGAGTTCAATGGACTGATTAATATTTATGACAGAACATACCTTAGGAAGGAAGGACGGATTTGTTCGTAAAGAAACTCTATCTGGGTGAAAAATTAAGTAAGGCGGTTTAATTGACAGTGCTTGCAGCTCTGACACTCTCCGAGCTGAAGTAACCGCTACAAGAAAAAGAGTCTTCCACGACAGAAACTTCAGGAGGCAAGAAGAGGCTGGTTCGAAGGGTGGCAACATTAGTTGTGACAACAACAAATTTAAATTCCATGGGAATAAAGGGTCTCTGACGGGCGGTCGAAGATGGAAGGAACCTTTCATAAAAGCCTTACAAAGCCTGTGGGACATAATAGAAGAACCGTCCTCACCAAAATGGAAGTTGGATATGGCCGCCAACTGCACTCTTAGTGTGGAAGTAGAGGCTCCTTCGTGGAAAAGGATGGAAAGAAATTCTAGAACTTTATGAAAAGGAGCAACCAGGGGGTCCAAGTGTTGACTAGATGCCCAGTACACAAAGCGTTTCCATTTACTGTTGTAGAGTTTTGTGGTGGAAGCCTTATGAGAGGCAACCAAAATGCACTGAACTGCCGGAGAAAGTAGATCAGACCTGGGTAGGTGGGGAAGTGGAGCAGCCAAGCTGCTAGTTTGAGGGATAGAAGAGACGGGTGAGGAACTCCCAACGAATGTGTCAGTAGAACTGGTACTGGGTCCAGGATCCACGGTTCCTCTGTTTGATGGGCTCGAAGAAAGGGGAACCATATCTGTCGAGGCCAGAATGGGGCTATGAGTATAATTGTCCTTTCCAGGTTCATGGCTTTCTGAAGAAATTTGGGAATCAAGGGGGTAGGTGGGAATGCATATAGGAGACCTGGGGGCCAATCGTGTATCAGTGCGTCCCTGTGGACATCCCCTGGAGGGGGTAGAAGGGCAAAATAGCTTCTGCATTTGGTATTCATCGGGGAGGCGAATAGATCGCAGCAAGGCTGGCCCCATTTGTGGAAAATTCTTTCTGCCACTTGTAGTTTGAGGGACCACTCGTGAGGTAACAGGATGGCTCTGCTCAACCTGCCCGCAATGACGTTGGATGACCCCGGGATGTGCGTTGCTATCAGAAAGCGACCCGTGGACTCTGCCCATTGCCAAATTCTCATGGCCTCTCTGCATAATGGGTAAGATCTGGTTCCCCCTTGTTTGTTTATGTACCAGACTACAGACATGTTGTCTGTCTGAACTGCTACTGTTCCTAAAGGTAGGAGGGTTTGAAAGTGTTGCAACGCCATGAACACCGCCCACATTTCCAGAACATTTATGTGCAGGTTGTTCTTCCCTGAAAAAGTCCCCCCCACCCTATCAGGGAAGCGTCCGTGGTTATAGTAGCCGTCGGATTCAGTAGAACAAATGGACGACCCATAGTGAGATCCTGGCTGGACACCCACCATGAGAGGTCTCGCTTGCAAGAATCTGTTATCAGAATCTCCTGCGTTAGGGGTAACTGCTGGAACGACCACTGCGTGAACAGCAGCCATTGAAGGAGCCTCATGTGCAATCTTCCCATGGGAATCGCAATCAGGGACGCTGCCATGAGTCCCAAAACCTTCAACACCAATTTGGCCAGGGCTTTCCTGCATTGCAGCAGAAGAACCTGTTCCTTGAGGGATGAAGCCCTTACTTGAGGGAGCTTTACCAATGTTAAGCGCGTATCTAGGTCCGCTCCGATGAATGAAATATGCTGTGAGGGCAGTAAGACAGATTTTTTGAAGTTTATGGAAATCCCTAGGTGGGAACAAAGGTTGACTGTATAGTTTCTTGCTTGTATGAGGAGACGCTCGGTGGTGGCGGTGAGGAGCCAGTCGTCCAGATAGGGAAACACCCGGAATCCTAGACATCTCAAGTGAGACGCTACCACTGCCATGCATTTGGTGAATACCCTGGGGGCTGAGGTGAGCCCAAAGGGCAGGGCTCGAAATTGAAAATGACTGGCTCCCAGCCGGAAGCGCAGGTGATCTCTGGACGTTCTGGCCATCTTGATGTGGTAGTACGCGTCCTTGAGATCTATCGAGCACATCCAGTCATCCTTCTGCAAAAATGGAAGGATCGACTGAAGCGTGACCATCCGGAACTTTTCCTTCTTCACGAAGGTATTGATATTGCTGAGATCCAAAATGGGTCTCCAGTCCCCTGTCTTTTTCGGAACTAAAAAGAACCTTGAGTAAGTTCCGGATCCTTTTTGGTCCGCCGGGACTGGCTGAATGACTCTTTTTTTGAGCAGCTTTGAAATTTCTATTGCTGCTTGGCCTCGCAGATGGGGTGGCACATCTGGAGACCTTCTTTGTTGGGGTAGAGTTGACATAAGGGGTATTTTGTATCCTCTGGTTACAATGCTTTTTACCCAGGAGTCTGAGGTGAGAGTTTGCCAGGCCTGTGGGTATAAAGCCAGCGACCCCGACTGCCTCCAGAGCAGGACAGTCGGGCCCCCATTCAGGAGTGCTGGAAAGGCTTACCAGGGATAGTATCCCTGTCGCCTTGGTTCTGCGGACCCCCTCTGCCGCCAGGGCGGCGTCTTCCATGTCTGCCCCCCCCTCTGCCTCTGGGGGGGGTTCACTCTGTGTGGCCTGGAAAGATCCCTGAGTTCTACGGAGCCACATTTTTCCACCTCGTTGCCCTTTGGGGTACGGTCTGGATGGAACGGAAAAACGGACTCCGACAGCAGACAGAGTCTTTCCTTCCTGCTCACACCGAGTTAATGTCTCTTTCACTTTGGGCCCAAAAAGAGTGGCACCATCAAAGGGGGCATTGGCGAAAGAAGACTTGAAGGCTTCCGCAAAAGAGCACAGCCGCATCCAGGATTGTCTTCATAGAGCAATCGCTGAAGCTGCGGCCCTACTCGACCCTTCAGCCACATACGAGATGAGCCTCATGGACGAGTTCACTATGGAGGTAAGGGTGTTAAGTTGTGCTGTTACCTTATCTAAAACAGCAGCATCTGTGTTACCCTGGAGGGTATCTCTCAGCTCCTTGATGAGATCCCTCTGTAGTCGTGTAAAATGTGTCAAATAGTTTAGCAAACGCATGGAAAAAGTCGCTGAACTAAAAACGCGCTTCCTGTATCTGTCCATAGTCCTAGAATCCTTATTAGGAGGATGAACAGAAGAGGAAGACTCCGACATCTCCTTTTTAGTGGCTGCGGCCACCACCATAGCGTCAACCGGGACTCCTTTGGTGAGATAAGTCTTGTCCTGGGGAGCGGTAATAAATTTACTTGGTTTTCGAGGGACCGGTTCCACTGTGTCCGGTGTCTCGCAAAACCTTCGAGCAATCAAATCCATTAACTCATCGAAGAGCGGAGTAACCCAGGAGGTAGAAGGTTGAGCACGAAATGCCTTCAGCAACACCGACTCGTCCTCAGTGGGGGCTAGGGACTGCCAATCACCCCTCTGTTTTAATATCCTCAAGATGTCCGCAAATGAGACATCCTCGGAGGGGGATTTTGGGGACCCCTCTGACTCATCCAAGTCAGTGTCAGAAGTTAGAGATTCCTGTGGGGAATCTAAGTGCCTCCTCTTGCACAATCTTTTCCTCGGAACCTCATCGGAGGGAGATTCCGGTGAGGCCTCCCAGGAACAGGGGGCATCCTCTAGGGATGGCTGAGACAATGGTGCTCCACGCTTTGGATGTGTCGTGGGAACAGAAACAGAGAGCGGCTCCTTAAGGGAGGGAGAAGATGCATCCGATGAAGTGGTTGTCTGTGTAGACAAAACCTTCCTCATAAGGTCAAAAACCCCTGAACCTCGGGTCGAGGACTCCCCCGGTTCCGAAGAACATGGAAGAATCCGAGACACGGGGCCCATGGGTCTCGACCCCGAGGACGGAGCCGAGCCGATCTGCGCCGAGGCCCCGAGAGGGAGAGTCGGCACCGAAAGGTCGGTACGACTCTCGGTCCTGGAACCAAGGAGAGATCGTCGACTCCGCGACTCACCTATAGGTTCCGATGGAGTCGAGGTAAATGGTGTCGATCGTGCAATGGACGGTTTCGGCACCGAGGGCTCTACTATCATCGGCTCATCCTCTTCCGGCTCCAAAGACTGGATGGGTCTCGAAGGAGGACCTGTTGGAGATAAGGGAAGGCATCCTAGTTTCGACACCAACTGGGAGGAAACTGCAATCAATTTGGAAAGGGCCGTGTTCTTCATAAGTTTCTGCACGACACGATCCACATCAGTATCAGATAATGGTCTGGAAGATCGGGTTGAAGGGGCCGAAGATGGCACCGACCGAAGAATAGACGGTGGCGGTAGTTCCGACACCGGTTCCAAGACCTGGGGCTCGGTGAGAGACAAACGTTCAACGCTCGGCTCCGAAGTCTGTGGAACCGGCGAACAAACTTTAGAAGATGTACTCGGAGCCGATGACATGGGCTCAGACATCTTCGACCCCTTCGAGGGCTTAGAAGCCTGGTCAGACTTGTCCAAGGCCTCCTGGAAGGCAGGCTTAAGAAGTCCCCTGTCAATAAGTTTCCTGCGTCTATCTGTCATGACCCTCCCACTGAAGGAATGGCAAATAGAGCAATCCTCTTGCAAGTGGAGAGGGCCAAGACAGTAGACGCAGGAAGTGTGGTTGTCAGTGATGGACATTTTCTGTCCATACTGACACCTTTTAAAACCAGACTTGGCTTTTTCAGACATGTTAATTAGAAGAGAGAATTTAACACTAGCTAATATCAGGAAGAATTAAGCTATAGGTTAAAGAAGGGTAGGCCCCAAAAGGGAAACCTATAAAAAAACTAACTAACTACAATATACACAGACACACACACTATAAGATAGAAATAAAAGATCAAAAAACTATAGGAATATAAGAACTTTGACAAAAAAGAGAAGCTATCTTATCTGTCTAACAGTTTTCTCTGGTCGAGCTCTCAGAACGATGTGACCTGTTGCAGCGGCAAACTAGATCTGAGTAATGGCAGGGAGGATTGTGGGATATAGCCTGGTCTCGAGCTTCTCTAAGATGCAGAGCTTTGCTATGCGGCCGACTCTGAGCCGAGGATCGGCTCCGAACCCGTGTGTAAGAACAAACGGCGAGATTGAACACTCTCACATTCTACAGACACTAACCTAACCAAAATACACAATAACTACAGTCAAGAAGTTTTTTTTTTTTTTTTTAAATAGGAAGCCTCTAACTTAAACTGCTACCTATGAAATAAAAGAGAAAGACTAAAACTAAAACGCTACTATAAGTAGAGATAGGAAAAAAGGAAGAGGGGGAGGGGAAGAACTCTCTAACTTAAATGAGTTCTAAGGGAAAATTACAATAACACAAACTACAACAAACTAATTAACGACAATGTCGAAAAGTCTAAACTATCAAAAAAGGAACCCTAATTTGCTAGAAAAGTATTATAATAAACTTACACGAGCCTGAGCCAGTGACAACGAACCTCGCAGCTGAAGTGGCAAACGAGATCTGGGTAGCTAGCGCTAGGCATCATGGGATAACCTCGAGCCAGTAAACAGTTCGCGAGCTATAGAAGATGGCCAAGTCGGAGCCAACAAGCAAGAAACGAAGGCGAGATAGACAACTTAACATTGATTTTTTTGAGCTATGATACAGAATCAGAATTGACTAGACATTGTAAGGCCTTGCTGAGTCTAATTATGATGGCTGGCAAAAAAAAAAAAAAAAAATACTAGAAAATGGAAATCAAAGTCTAAACTAACTTTACTACAAGCAGTGAAGATAGTAACAGATATAAAACAACTGGAATTACAATCTTTAGAAAAGGGTAGGTGCAAATTACAATGGGAAAAATGGGAAGTGTGGGTTTAATACATGCAGAAGAGGAACAAGGTTTACAAGAAAGCAGGATTTGAATGAGCTATGTAATGGCTGACTGACAATGACTGGATATATTATAAGTGATGTACAATGTCTGCAGCTATGGTTGTGTTGGCATGGTTTGTAATGTATAATGTTTGCAACTGCGATTGTGTTGGTATGGTTTATTTTCATTTATATAAGTGCAATATTGCCTATGTCACACATGATAATTTAATAAAGATGTTTCTTTTTTTTTTTTTTTAATATAAACAAGAAAAAAGAAAAAGATGCCCGACAAGCAGGTAAATCTTAGATAGCTGGTATTACCACCTGTCTGAAATTTTTAATTTAGAGATACCATTTTTTTTTATTTTAATAACAACCATCAAAAAACAGTAGCCCTAGCCCCTAGTAGTAACCTGACAGAAACATTGTTTTTTCTCACAAAAAGTTAAAATGGAAGGCATTCCCCAAAAGGGTACAAAAACATTCTAAAATGGAAAGTATTCCCCTAAGAAGTACTTGTATACCCATCCTTGAAGAAGCACTAGCTGACTGATCACTTGAAGCCCTCAAGAAAAGAGCATAATTTTGACAGCAAGAAAGTTCTGAAGGCTTGGCGCCCTAACTACTGAATTTATACCACTCTCCTTCAGCTATTCAGTGGTTATGGCACATGGAAGGTGTCCTAAAGCTTTGAAAGCTGGCCAGGTATCCTATCCTTCACCTCCCAGTAACCTCAGTATGAACTACAGAGATGGTGTCACTGTTAAACTGACAAACCTGCCATATGCTAGCCACTAAACCTTTTAAATGCATGGTACTAGACAAAGGAACATCAGGTGAAGACAAGGGTAATCTTTTCAATGACTGCCTACTTCAAGTTCATCATGCAGTGAAATATGAATCCAGTTGTCCCTTGATACGACACTACTACATGGGGGGGGGGGGGGGGGGGTAGTGCACTGTAATATGAAGCACTGCTTATCCATCAAACAAGACAATGTAACATCTGTGTATTTGTCACACAAATAAACAGCATACTCCACATGTACTAAAATTACTTTATTACAGTTGATTTTAATATTTCCTCTGTAATGATACAAAGGATACTTACAAACAAAATATTACATACCACCCTATTTCATCTTTCTTTTGACACTTGGTAACAGCTTAACTGCACAATCTATACAATTAATACAAGTTATATATGAGCTATACTGAACTGGAAGAATACCGGAATACTGACAATATATACCTTACAAAACTTGAAAAATAATCATACCAGTGCTTTGAAGAGGAAAAAAGTAAAAAAATGCACACCTGTAAATGCACAGCAACATGCTTATTAGAATGGTCCAATCAGGGAGAAGTGGAGAGTAAACAAACTCCACAGAACTATGGGGGTGGAGAAAGCAACTATGCTAACTTAGAAAAGGGTAAAATATGAACTGTGCCTGCCCATGTCAATTAGATGTTTTTCCTCTACTAATGAATTTAGGATGCAGTGTGCTACAAAACCACAGACAAACCTATCCTGTCTTTCATGAACACGAAAGTTCACAGAAGACAGTGAAATTCAACATTTATCACTTAATTAAAAAAAAAAAAAAAAAAGGTATTCAATCAAAACCAAGGACACTCAGAATTAGAACTAAACACTGTACTGCTTAAAGGGAAGGAAGCAGAGCTTGTAAGGCAAACACTTCCCATACTGGATAATAATTCCTTCTCATAAGTATATATATGTGGGAAAATGTTGTAATATAATAGCAGACAGAGATCGTGGCTAAGCCTAGGATCCATTTAACTTAAGGCAGACTAAAACTTCACTACTATACGTTTTTACACCTAAACAATGAACAGTAAAATAAGGATTTTTTTGGCTCCAGCAAATAGACTTCTCCTTTCACTAGGCAGTTCAGTACAACACCACTCTTCCCAACCTAAATGAAAAAAAGTATGCAGTAATTTTTGTCAGGGAATCCCATTCTTCATTATCACATAACACATTAACATTTGCTAAGAAGGGAAACATTTGTTTAAAAAAATCTACTTACAAGGGCTGTCAATGAATCACACAGTAGGCAGACTTGATGGCAGGTACAGAACACACAAGTGATATAACAGTATCACAACAATATCAGAAAAGAACAGAAAAGGCATTTTAACGGAGAATACTGGAAGAGTCTTCAGACTGTATACATCATTGAAAATCCTATTTAATTTTCACTGGGTAAGTGAACTAGCCCACAAAGGCTCACTTTCACTCACAACATAATTACAAAAATAAAATGTGGCAAAGTGGAAAAATTGGAACAAACACAGAAGAAAATGCTGTAGTGCAGCAAGAAAACTGTACAAGATACTGCATGATGCAATGAATCCTGATAAGGAAGTGAAGCATACCAACTGCTATGTGAAAAAAATGGTTAAACTGATACCCAAAATAAATATACCTTTAGGGCTCTAAAAAGCTATCTTGTTAAAACATCTTTCATACTGTAAACAGTGCTCATCAATCCAGTTTCCTCAGTAATGTTTCCATCCATTCACCATCCTTTGAACTGGGAAATGCCAAGGAGACTATCTCTTCCTCACTAATTTTATACTTTGCAAAAAAAGAGTGAGAGAGAGAGTAAGATATGGGGGCAACAGCATCTTTTCTTCTGAACAACAGGAGAACTGCAGAAAACAATACCACACGCAGAAAACAGGATGAATGACGGCCAGCTACCTTAATGACTGAGAAACCCGTAGAAGATATGGAACTGTGGTAGGTAACTATAAATAAACTTTTCTTCCCCAAGTTCTCTCAGCAAACAGAGAAATGGAAAGATAATTCTCAATCAGCAGTCTGACGACAGCTGCCTACCAAAACTCACCCTAGGAATACAAGATAAAGTGCATCAAGATGCAAAACTGAAGATGTCTCCAAAAGAAACCCCCCCTAAGAATGTCATCAAGGGAGCTACTGTTTACTTCAGTAAGGCTAAAGAGTTCTGACTGAGACTTATAGGCTAGGGAATTACAGGTCCTGTGACCCAAATCCCTAGCAAACATATACTGTTTGCCTGGTTGGTTGTTTATTTAACCTGCTTCTGTTAAACAGAAGCTGCTTACTGAAGAGGTCTCTGAAAGAAAATCCTCCTAAGCATGCATCCAAGGTAGCTACTGTTCTCAAGAGTAAGGTTAAAGAGGTCCGACTAAGACTTATAATCTAGGAAATGACACTTTGTGTCCCTATCAAACATACACTGTTTGCCTGGTTGCTTGCTTGCGTAGTCTGCTTCTGGTAAGAACTAAGGCTGCTTAGATTATTCTCTTCACCAAGCTTCCATGTTTAGGTATTTTTAAGATTGTGAACATCCGATTAAAATCCGTAGAACCTTCCTCTGGTAAGATTTCTCTTTGGGGGGGGGGGGGCAAAGTTAAACAAGTCAATATGACTTCAACGCCAGCATCTGAAAGAAATTCAATATTTATTCAAATAGAACACTTTATGAAAAACAGTTTCATGCCCAAGAACTTACAGACTGGAGAGTCTCCTAGAAACAACTATCCACTAGGAAAAAATTTTCTTCTAAGCTAAAAAGATAAACTCAAATGTAATTTCAAAAAGGTGGAAGAATTATTCTCCCAGGCACAAAATGCATGCCCAAGGAAATAGCAAGAGCTCTGGCTGAAGACTCCACATAATAAAATTCAGAAAGATACAACCATCATCCAACTACAAATATAAATAGCCTTGTTTAAACCAAAAGCTGTAGCAAGGTAGACTTTCTTTGTAAAATACTTTTGTTTGAAATAGACAAATTTAATTCAGGTTCGTTTTCGGAGCAAGAAGAACAGGTTGAACCCCTTGGCTATTAACCAAAAGAAATTTCAGTTTCCATTTGAAAAAATAGCTATAGTCATTTTCCATTCAGGTAGCTACATTCATTTTCTACATCCGCTGAAGCCTGCCACAGCTGAAAATGGTCAAAGCACCAATAGCTGATCATGATAATAGAAGATCCTGTCATCCAGAAAACAAATATTCTACAGTGGAAGACAAATGTTGTGATTGGGGGAACATGACAGCTCCAAAACCAGGGA
This sequence comes from Protopterus annectens, assembly GCF_019279795.1. Classification (NCBI taxonomy): domain Eukaryota; kingdom Metazoa; phylum Chordata; order Ceratodontiformes; family Protopteridae; genus Protopterus; species Protopterus annectens. Next base: position 757,021,209 of record NC_056747.1, on the reverse strand, counting down.
ATGAATCTGGTGAGCCTAGATTGGGGGCAAAAGGAATAAAAGTTTTTTCTTTGGATTTTGAAAAGTACTCTGTGTAAATAACAGGTCGCAGAAACATCAAGCAAGTGAACTCCCCATCCAGTATAGGTTTAAGAAACATCAACCTCCCACCTACTATAAACAAAATATGCAGCTTGGCTATGTTTAGATTGCAACAGTCCCAAACTTTCATCATGCCTACAGGTGCTCCCCAGTCTAAAGACTGCAACCATAGTCATGGTTGGACTAGGGTCCCTGTTCTTTGAACATATGGGTAGGATTCTCCACCTACACCACTGCAGAATGCATCTGTGATCCTAACTAGACCTTAAAATCTCCCCTACTACTGGGACCGCCTTAAGCAAATAACACTTTGGAAGGTTTATATTCTCAAGATCATATGAGGATGGCTCAGCCTTAGTTTTGCAGCAAGTCTTAGGCTGGATTCCAGTGCTGAAAATATGTGCCTTGGCAATGAATAAATATGAACTGCAGCTTGTCTGCAGTAAGGAAGGGGAAAACAGAAAAAAAGAGAAGCATTGTTGTGTTCAGACTTAAGCTCAGAAAGCTTCTACACAAAGTGTGTTCTAGTTGTGCGATGAAAAAATACTAAAATCTCAAGTGTCGAGTGACAGAGTTCTGTATCTGCTTGTCTGGAAAGCCCTTTGTACATCAAAATTCACACACATACATTTTTATATATATATATATACATATATATATATATATATATATATATATATATATATATATATATATATATATATATATGTGTGTGTGTGTGTGTCTGTGTACATTGTTTCCGGATGAAGCAGACAGAGGACAGTTTCTTTAGTAAGGTGGCACAGGCCTAAGCTAAAAGACAAAGCATAACATTCAACAATGCTTTCCATAATAAAAATGTAAGAAAGCAATAATGCAATGTAACATGAAGTTAACCATCCCTCATGTCTATCCTCTGCTTTGAGAAGTGGCAAAACGACAGAACTCTCAACATTTTGAATAATTTGCATTAAATGAAGGCTCTAAAATCCCTTCAGATCCAAGAATGGATGCAAGTCACATGCTTTTTAGGAACCAGGAAAACCCTACAACTAGCACCTGCTGTATCCTGGCATTGGGCTAATTCTATCGTCAATATGAGACCACGTATCACCTTTGCAGAGGACAGCAAAACAACAGAGTAGCTGACACTTCTAGGATAGGACCCTTAAAAGTTGTGCAGTCCACTGCTTTGGTGTTACACACTTAAGACTTGAATATTAAAGGATAAAATACCTGCCCACTTAAGACAGACCACTTATAAAACACTGTTGTATGGCCAAAATATCAGATGGTACACACATCTACACCTGAAGAAGATGGAAGGACAGGCATTCCATGACCACTTCTAGCACTGATAGAACAAGAATATCAGGCCACCTGACACAGCCTCTGCTGATGTGACTGTTTACAAAGATAAAGAAAAATGCTTTCTTGATTATTGTAGTTTCCACCTGCCTAATCTCACTGGCCTGAAATTGTTCCTTGGGCTTAAAATGTTTTCCATTTCTCAAAGCCTGTTTTTGGATGAAGTGGTTTCTGGTTTGCTGGCTTTATATAATGGATAAAGAAATACATTTACCTTTAATATTTCAGCTTTTTTGCCAAACTATTGTCAGAGACAGGCCTTCTCTTCTGCACTTTCAGCATGGAATTTGGACAAAACTATGGATGATGTCTTAAACCAACTTAATGACACCACTCTGGCGTGTCAGCTAAGTTAAACAGCGACATACCCCTTGAGTCTTTTGGTGAGGAAAGAAAAACTCCTCTCATAAAAGTGATCACGTTAAACACTTTCAAACGTATAGCTGTAGCTAAGGCGCTAGATGTCACTGCTATAAAATGGTGATGATGAACACAATTCAAAGTATTTCTTATGAAGGATATAAAGTGATCTAAGTACCAAGAAAGCTGGCCATTCAAGACAAAGTCCAGTGATCAGACCAACCATATCATAATCTTCCAATAAGGTACACTTGTTTAAAATGCTAAGATTAAGGTTAAGCACAATGTAACCGATTTTTCTTCCGAGTCATACATACACAAGTATACAGCCTCCAATTGGAGAAGCACTCTCCACAGTTTAAAACACAAAAAAGATGACTGGTATGGGAGGAAATATGACCATGGTGTATGATCTAAAAAAAAACAGGTAAACATTTGGAACCATACACCAATACTGGCAGAGTAATTTATGCAATCAAAAATGTCCAGTAAAATGGGACTATCTGCAGATCTAATAAGTGAAGTGCCCCTTCCTCAACAAAATAAAAAGGCAAAGACCTAAAACATAATAACTCTACTTTCAGGCAGGCAAAGATACAGAGGTGGAACACAGTTTCCTTATTGTTTACATTAGAATTATCCCACCTCACAAAAGTCCACATATAAAGGCAAACAGAAGAATCTAGGAATGCGACTCTATGCACAATGAAGTAGACAGCTTATTTTTATCTGTACTGTTTTGATACGCATTTCTGTACAACTCTTTTTTTCCCCATTATTTGTGTGTGCATACACACACTTTAAATTTTACAGGAAAAAAATATAGCCTTAATTTTGAGCCCTGGGACAATGTTGTAAATCCAATGATAGGCGCAACAAGTGAAAGAGACAAACAAGTACAAAGCTGGAAAGTCACTTATCTACTGCTATACAAAACTGAATTTCAATGGCCTCAAAATAAGCTTGGCAGTTTCCATTGTGTTCCACGACATATTCTGGAGTGTGCTGTTGAACTGTCAACAAAAAGACCCTCTTGATGCTGCTCTGAATATATTAAGTGTTAAATTAAAAAAAAATAAGCTAGATTGTTTTTTGTTTTTATAGTCTAAACTGAAAAAGCTGATTTTTGTCAAAATGTACTTAGATACTGGAAATCATTTTACAGTAAGACTCACAGGATATGTTAGAATTTTTAAATTACTTCAGTAATGTTAAGCAATATTTAACATGTTAATATTAAAAAAAACATCATCCAGAGAAAATATTTAAACTGTACCTACATTAACACACTTGAAGCTTACAGGAAAAACAAAGGTGTGAGGATTAAACTGTCAAAAACTGCTTCAAGAATGTACTAAAATCAATAACGCTAAAAGAACAAAACTTCTAAAATGTTGTGTCAGGTTTACAGCATTTGGCAGTTTTTAACAGATTCCATCAGAATCTGACTCAACTCAGACCACTTCCAATGTAATTAAGGATAAGGGGGTGATGACAAGAGTAAGAGGGAAGCCTGTTTCTATAAATTCGCAACTGCAGAGACTTTTGTTTTTTTTGGGGGGGGTGGGGAGGTCAGAAGCAGAAAGCTGATAGTGTCATTTGCTCAACAGACGCAGATTTACAATTTCACCACTCTTTAAAAATGATTAATTGCATTGTATCACTAAAACTCAACAGACAAGACAGTACAGACTAAAAATAAAAGTTAAAAAGGGTTCAAAGCTGACCTCTCCAAAAGGAATTATCTGACATGATGAAATAAGCAATATTGTTGTTCATATTAAACACCACTTAAAATGGCCAGGCTTAATGCTATGCTAATACAGATGTGCATTTGTTCCTCCGATGTTATTTCTGATAAGATAATATTAAAAATGTACAAGCAGGCAGCACCAACAAACATTTTACTTTTATTTTTCTTGGCTAACCCTTACATATATGTTCTCAGAAGCAGCAAAGGAATATAGAATTAGCAGGAAAAATAATCTGAAGGGTAGGAGAGTGTTTAGTAGATAAACTGCAATTCGCATTTCTAAAATAAATGTGCAAAAAGTTTGAAATATGCTAAGATGTGAAGATGTCTGAAACCACAACGACACATGTAAATGGCTCATCTGATTAACCAGCAATTTGAGTTAGAACAGAGTTAGACATTTATCATGTATATATAACCTGAACTCAGTGGGGCAACATAAAAAAGGTGTATGCACCACTATATGGACTCCAGCACAGATGATCTACTGAGAAACACCACAGCTTGTATCTCAGTACCCAAAAAGTATCATCACTCTTTAGGTCAGCAAAACAGCTTTCAGTCAATTGTGGTATGTCACAACTGCTCCTGAGTTCTTTAAGTTGTCTACTCAGTAGCCCATTTCACTACCACTGGCTGACACTAAAATCCTTAACAGAGTTTTTTTCTTTTTCTTTTTTTTAACATATTTCTTTATAATACAAGCAACCTATGTTAAAATATACAATAAAAACAATTCTTGTACAGTCTCTTCCACCAATATGAATGCACATTAGAATAACAAAAAAAATACTAACAAATGTTTCAAGAGTTATATTAACAGTAATAATTCACTTTAATATTAATGCTTTTAACATTTTAGATTGGTTAGTGGTTTCATTAAAACCATATAAATAGGACTTCAGTAACCTGTTAAAAATTTTATGCATGTACATTTTCCCCAAGTCAGAATAATCACTTTCTGTTATATATAAGTACTATTAATTTCTAAATTATTTACATCAAAAAACCTTAAGCAGATCTAATTCCCTGTTGCTTAAGCGCAAAGCTAGCAAAAAGGAGAAACTGGAGGTTTGTCTGTGCAGGTATGCTAGTTTTCTGGAACAAAGACCTGCTTGGCCATGGTACCAAACGAAGTAGTTTCACATCTAGAATGGATGCTTACTTCTATAGGTCACTTTTCCATTAATTATTCCTTGATATTTACATAGTAAATATTCAAATGCTTTAGTAGCAGCATTTCTGGAGGGGGGGGGGTAATTATTTACATGCAATTTTCCCAGTAAAGACTGGGCGGGTCCAGTGTCTACAATTCACAGAAAGCTGTTTTGGCCCAAGGATTAACAAAGTACTATGTAAGAAACTAAAGTGACTTTAGATACATTCTTTCTCAATTCCCCTATGACATTGTAAACTTGTGTATTTGAGGAAAGGGATTAAAATATATCACTTTTTTAAAACTCTTAATTTGCAATGGATACAAATTAATGCAAGATCCAGTTTTCACCCCAGTTTTCTGTCCCTGAACATACTCAGGTAAATGTTCTCAGTCACAATGTTTGAGCACGACAATTAAACAATCTGAGCACCAGATGACATTTTTTAATTAAGCGCAGATACTAAAATTAAATCAGAAACTGAATCTGGCAGCTTGCTAATTATTTTCAAACCTTGTGAAATATAACCTGACCTGAAGATGAAAAGCTGGTAAAACCTCATTACATTTTATAAAGCACAAACTATTGCATACCTCTGAACCTCTTACAGCAAGAAATCTGGATAAAGCCATAAATAAAGTGAGATAAAGGCCAAAAATATGGGCAATTTTTAAATATTGTTCTTGCAAACTTAGAAAGTTGATAGAACAGGTTTTGCATTAGCATAGATTTTCTGAAGGGTATGAAGTCTGTAACTCAAATGTCTGTCGTCATTTTCTAACTTCAATCCTTAACGATTTGCCACTAATTTGCCAGAAAACCACAACTTTATGAAAACCAGACCAAAAATATGAAGTAAAAATCTGGACATTCTGTAACAATCTGTACAGTTGAGAGGTATGCAAGCCAATACTAGCAGTCACACTTAAGAAACATACACAGCATCTTTATATGACATGTGCAAGACAGGTCAGTACACAGCAAGTTTTCTCATAACCTCAGCTTTCATAAACTCTTAAGACACCAATGTTGATTACATCACTGGTTCAAACAAAAGAAGAGGTTATACCATTGTTCTGCATTTTAACTCAGTCATTCAGTAATGAACAATAAGTTAAACATTTCCAAGTGTAACAAGAAACAAGATGGACAGCTTTTTAAAGAATATTTGTAATACATGGGTACCTGAAATGTTTATTAAAATATGCTGTGTAGAACAAAGACAAGCGCTTAACTAAACAAACTGTCTTAAGATTGAAATGTAAACACTGTTAAACTTATTACATTCCTTAAAAGCAAAGGAGACTGCACACTCATCTCTTGGGCAAAATGAAAGATTAGTGTGAGGCTCTTTTCCAGAACATATGGGGCCCATAACCATGCTACTTTTTCTCTTTATGCCTCAAAGAGCAGCTAGATAGTGCAACCATACAAAAGCAAGATATTCAGTTTTATGCTACCCAGTCAACAATTCCAGGCAGCACAGAAAAATTGACAAAGTTTTTTTTATTTTTTTATACATACATATATATATATATATATATATATATATATATATATATATATATATATATATAATATCACATTTATGGCTTAATTACAATATACTACAGAGCAATTACAGTGTTACATTAAATGCTGGGGAATTCAACGCATGCTGTGCAAATACTGGCACTTGAGAGCTCTGAAAACCTATAAAACCCGGAGCACATAACAAAATTACAAGAACTATGCCGGCTGATTCTCAAGTCAAACCTTTCTACATATTTACAAAACTGTACATTTCCCCTCCAACTTTAAAAGTCACTAGTAGTGTAATATAAACAGTGAAACAGATCATACTTTAGTAGTGGGTGCAACATGGGGACCTTTTGTAGGTGCCAGATATGCTTTCCAACTTTTTGAATTCAAAATTAAATGAATTATCGCCCATACAAAATTATACCAAAGGTGCATCTTACAGACTGTAAAAAGAAGGGTAGCCACCGCAATTTCTCAAGCATGTATGAGAGAGTGACAACTTGCACATCTTAACACTGCTACATAAGACTAGCCAAGTCACTATATTCTATGGGAAGATCAAAAAGGCCCAAACTACCCTCTTACTGGCATATATGTAAGCAAACAGTAAAGTATAAATATGCAGATTAGTGTTCTTACCTATTTCAATTTTGTTCTTGTAGAGATGATTCATGCTATCATAAATTCTTTACAAAGTGCTACTATTCTTTTTTCACACAGTCCAACATATCTGGGGGTTAGCCAGCAGACAATTGTTTAACTTTCCTTCCTCACAGGTGTCAGATTTAGTAAGGTTACATAAAAGTTCACCACGGCAAGACGTGTGTATATGTTTGCATGCACATGTGTATGCATATAAACATACACATATTTATGCATTTGTACTCGTATATACGTGTGTGTATATATATATATATATATATATATATATTTTTTTTTTTTTAATTATATACACACACCTATATAAAGCTGTGCCTTCAACTCAAAATTACACACTTTATTTAAAAGTTGGCTTTGGCTACCAAACAGCCAAAAAATACTTGCATAACTTTTGCATTTCAAGTGCTTTAGACAGTCAAATATAGTTGCAAAAGCAGTCCGTAGCTAAGAGAAACCATGAACAAAGGGTAAGGGAGGATATGCCAACAGCAAAAGCAAGAAAGCTTCTATAACTTGCACAGGAATACAGCACATCCTGGACACCCTGATATCAACTTACATTCTCCCTGTGAGAATAGACACAATTTATGCACCAGTGTGGGATGTGGTGCTGCTGATACAACATCCTGAAATTGATGGTTTACACCTATACAGTTTACGAAGTTACAGTCCACAGTGGTATTTGTCCTCATCATGGTGATGATCCGGAAACAACCTTTAGGAAAAACTAGTCATTCTCTTCCTCAGCTTTCAAACTGCACTGAACAAGCAATATGAACTACAAGGAATGTCCAAAACACTGAAAGAATCTCACAAGCCAATCCAAATGGATAATTGTCTGTGAGAATGAAGACCTGCCAGATAAGATGCCTTTGAAGATAAATTACAACAGGCATCTCTAAATACTGGTGGTCTCAGCAGGGACAAGACAGCTTGGGTAAGAATGACTGACTGAATGGTCCTTCAATGGGACTTTAACTTTTTCATATGAAGGCAAAGTGCCTTGCATTCCTAATTATTATTTGTTAATCAGAGGTCACCAAATGTTGCAGAAAGATGTAACCCAAAAAGTTAAAAACTTCCGAGAAGCATCATTTGGTCAGATTAGTGGTCATCAGTGAAATGACTTAGTTTCTGTGCATGAAAATCACTATCTTCTATGAGGCAGACTCAGCTGTTAAGTCTTCATTTCTTTTTATGCAACGAATCAGTGATACAAAGAGTGGATAAATTAAGACTTAAAGCTCTGGAACAGAATTATGGGATCAAGTAACACTGGCAGGGTATCATTGAATTGTTAACCTTTATAAATCAGATAAAGGAAGTTGTATCCTCTCTGGACGAATGAAATCTGACAGACTCAGAAAAAAAGTACTTATTTTTTAAAAAAAGAAAAGAAATGTTGTGATGGCTCACTAACCGAAAACATACACATGATGTAATAACATTTACTGGACCAACATAAGTTTTGCAGTTACTCAAGCTTTCGACTGGCACAAGCCCTTCTAAACCCTGACAAGTCTGAGATCCAGCTCCTGATGAAGGGCTCATGCCAGCTCAAAAGCTCGACTAATTACCAAAACTATGTTGGTCAAATAAAGGTATTACTACTTCTCATCTGTTCCAGTGTCCTTGTGTTTAAAGAAGAAAATAATACAAGGTGATGGCAAACATTATCTTACTAATTTTAAATTAAACCACTATGAATACCAACAAAAAAACAGCTCTGCCTAGTGGAGTAAAGTGACATTAAAAACAGCAACATATGGGTCTTCTGACAATATATTAAAGACAACTTCCTTATTTGTTTAGTTTGGAAAATATGCAAACAATTAATGATATAACAATGTAAATAGTAAAACAACTTTTGAGAGGAACTTCACACCTATGTGAAACTTAACCTGGTCTTGATGGAAAACAAATGATTGGCCACAAAAAAGTGCAATCTATGAAATCCTGTATACTGAGAAAAAACAACCAGAAAAGTGTTTTCCAGACAGTGGTTTCCTATATGAAGGAAAATGAAAGACCTGAAATACTTTAAAGATTAAAGGATCCAGAACAAAATGAAAACTTTAATGGCATCTCAGGTTTAACCCCCCCCCCCTTCTCCCACTGGGAAACTGTGTAAAATGTCCATTCAGGACAAAACTTACACAGGTTCACAGAAAGCTCAGATAGCTGAAAATGGAAATTAACTGAAACACTAGTGTGCTGCATAACAATTTAAAGAAAACACTGCAGAAGTCTCCTTCACAACAGAAGAAATCTTTATGTCCAGATGTGGACTACAATGCAAACATATTTCCACTTACAGACTACATTAGTTTTACTGGTTTGTTTCTGAGCTGTTAAGAGGATAGAACATGCCTGGGATTTAATGATTTCAGAAACATCTACTTCTTTAACACCCACATGGGCAACATCACAGACTTAAGGCTGGATTAAACAAGCTGCACTGGTTTTGTCTCTTCAGATTCCACAAGGTCTTAAGTGGATAAGGGCACACAGACTCTCAGCCAAAAAAAAAGTATCATTTGTCTGTTCAGTGAAAGGAGTAATCAACAGGAGAGGAAAAGGGATAGTAGAATTGACATTCGCTCTCCACGTCAGTAATAAGGCGTTCAGAAAGAAAATACAAATCCCTGACTTGAAACGGCACGGGATCTTGGCAATTTCATGTCTATAGCATTTGTGAACATGTACAGGTATTAACTGAAACATGCTTCTAAATTTATCCTCAAGAAGAAAATCTATGATCTACAATATGTTGGCTTCTGACACTACAATCCTACACAAATGTGAAGCTCTCGAAAATAATAAGCTAATATGTAAATATATGCAGCTGTCAATTACCAACGTTTCATGGGCTTTTAGAACAATAAGCAGAACAGAGACCACTTCCCTAGTTTCCTAAAGAAAATCTTCACAACTGTACCATCAGTTCAGATCACACAGCACTGTTTCCTCATTTCAAAGACAGGAATAAAGTTTGAAAGGAAATGGGGATAGCTTGTAGCTTTATAATATTTTACAAAGATCTCGTCATACACCCCAAAACTATTTTTGAGATTAACAAAAAGGAAAACAAATATTTACAGCAATCTCCACAGATGGCCTTTCCAACCTAAGATGGGTCTGTGATGACCAGTCTAGGTTGCCTAAACTAAAAAAAAATGAAACAATCATCTGTAAATTGTAGGGTTCCTCTGCCCACTCCAACTTCCTCTAGAGTGAGGGGAAATCTAAAACACTTGGACAAGACATCCTGTACAGAGATTCTTTGCACTTCAGGGCACAGAGTCATCATGCAAGTGTAATGAGGGGAAAGATAATGTTCATTATGGCTGCTGACACAAACACCAAGTATCTGGGAACCTCTTGAATTAAGGATGAGACACTGACCAAAGGCAGATAAGAAAAGGTAAACAGCATTCAGTCTTCAGGAAAATTCAGCCTTATAATGGAGTCTTTAACAATCAGTCAAATAAAACTGAGGTACAAACAGCAACTCTACATAAGGATGTATAATGGCAAATATACAGGAAGGGGAAGACACATTTTCTTAATCTTCACAGCAGCTACTGTGATGTTTAAACATTTCTTAAACAGTTGCTAAGGGAATATGCTGCAGAACATCAGCACAATTAACACCAAAGTAGAATCCCTTGAAGCACTGAAATGTTTCATACTAAATCTTGATGAAAGGGCTTTTGCAAAAAATAAATAAAATAAAAAATGGAAGTGTGTCTGTGTTTGCTGTGTTGGGAGTGCAGAAAAATGTTTGTTTTGCACTTTCATGCTTTTATGTTTTAAATGAAAATATAATACATAACTCAACATTATCAAATGATCTTCAAATCGTCCCTACAGTGGGCAACTGCTCAGCACCAGCAGTTCCCAGTAACCGTTATGCCTTGAACAAGCAATCCGTGGATTAAAAAAAAAAATACAAAAAATGATGCTATAACTACATACATACATACACACACACACACACACACACACACACACACACACACACACACACACACACACACACACAGAGTGACAGTGAACAGGTAAATCCATCCACTTATGTTGGATAAAGAAGCATTCCTGACATACTAGGAAGCCAAGAGGTTAATATGAATCCATTACAGACTGCCTTCTATAAGATCCAACTCAAATTATGTATGTTACACATTGGACTCTGAAGGTCCACTGCAGCAGGAAGTGCCACAAGCAATGAAAACTGCCTACGCAGCTGAAGACAAGATGAAAACCAAAAAAAACAAGAACTTAGATGAGAGATTCCAGTTGCACTAGGTGTCAGAGCCAAACTCTTCAAAATCAAGGTCCAAGCAATAGTGTTTGAAGGTAAGGTGCGAATTGACAACCAATTAACAGCAGCACAAATGTCAACAATGAAGACAACCTTGAAGAAATTTTTGGAAACAGCCAAACCTTTGGGCCTGGCAGAGTAGTTTACATACCATCATTTTCCATATGTGGTTAACTGCCTAATGGCAAAAGATCGGGCAGTTCTTATTCCACTTAGGAAGGGTTTGCTCAGCCTCAAAACCTTCCTTTCCAGGAATGCAGGTGAGAAACAACTGATCTACCTTTTTTAAGATACAAAAGCTTATATTCCCTACATATCCAAGATACGAAGATTTTTTTCCCCTCTAGCTTCTGCCTCAAGAAAAGACACAGAAATCAATAGAACAATTTAATGACAGTTCTGAAACTAATTTGGAAGAAAACATGAGTTAGCCCCCAGGAACACTCAAATCCTTGCAAATACCAAACAGGGTTCCATATGGATAAGTGCCAGCAGCTCAGAAATTCTGCATACAGAGCTGACTGCCATGAAGAACAGCCTTTCAAGACAAACATAAACAGCTCCTATTCATGAGGCTTGGATACAGGATGAGTAATCCTGTCAATCACAAAAATCAAGTCACAGGAAGAAAGGGCTTTTTCAAAACTGGGCAAAGATGTAAGAACCTCTAAGGCTGTCCGACTAAGGAGTGTTGGCCAGTCATACCCATCACAAGGATGGGAAAGGCAGAAATGACAGCCTTGTGCACCATAACAACGACATAAATGGGATTCAAATCACATGTTAAAAGAATAACCAGGATAACCTGAATCTGAACTGATGCAGCATAAAGTAACCCAACCTACATGGAGACCTTCTTACACTTGTCAAAATATATCTGGCAAAGTGGAAGATTTGTTGTCAGTTTTAATCTCATACATGACTTCTGCCAGAAGGACAAGACAGGAGTAAGGTATCTAAACTATGGCAAATGTCTTGAAGTGATGTGAGCTGCCATTTCATAACAGGTGGGAGAGAAGTTCCTTAGCTAGCAGTGGGATAGTTTCCCCCAACGCCAAAGCTAAAAACCACATTCCTTTTGGCTGCAATGGGGCACAGATTAATTTGTTTTTCTTTGAATTTTACTGTAAAGCATGGAATCAGGGGGAAGTGAAGGAAGGTCAGCAGGAATACCTCCCCAAGGGAGAGAGAAAAGATTAACCAAGTACCCCCTTCCCCTACAAAACTGAGAAGGGTAGGTAGGCCACCATTCCTGAGTGGTGCACAAGACAATTTCCAATGTATCCTACTACTGGCAGAATTTGACCAGATGGAACTTCCAAATATTCAACTCCAGGAATCAGCAGAGAAGTGTGGGGCTTAGGAAATTGGTTAGCAGTTGCACTTATCCAGAAATGTAAATGGCTGTAATGGTTACACCTCTTGTTTACTGCCCCAACAGACATACATCCCCTCTCTGTTAAAAGGGTATAATACTGTCTCCGCGTTTATTTACATGCCATACAAAAGACAAGACCAGCAGTGGGGAAAACCACTGTGGAGTTTTGAGGGGAAAAAAAACACCATTTACAACTGTGGTTGATATGAAGGTCCCTTTCAAAGGGGAGGGTCCACTTCTCCTGAACTTGGGGGAATCTGACGACAGCCAACTATCTCACTAGCAGACTGTCTGCAGTTAGGACTTCTAGCAGTTTGTACTGCAGGAAGAGAAGGCTCAAGGTGACACTGGTGGGGATAGTGTCCCACTTAAAGCCTAGTTGACAAAGGACTGAAAATAGAAAATATTCCAAAATCCAGTGAGTATCTGCAGCCACTGACATTAAGCCATCTAAATGCACAACACAAACACAGATGTGTGAATGAAATTGTGAATCACAGTCACCATCGGGCCCAGAAGATTCAGACGGATCAGAATCTGGACACAGACTACAAAGTTCACAATCTTATGGACCTCCTTTGATGTTATGAATGAGCAACACTCTAAAGTACCAATCTCTGCTTTGCTGAAAGCAATCCACCTGGCTGAGCTCAGAATGAACTGCTACCAATTCAGGGACACAACACAGCCTGCAGTCAAAAGATAACATAAGCAGAGAATGCTAACCAGGGAGTCCCATCAGAAGCCAGAGGTACAAAAGACAGAACATGTGGCAGTCCTTCTCCTGTAAGGCCACTTACACTATGGCTACCATCTTGATCAGTACTGTAGGTACACAGGAGATACCAAGCAGCAGCTCTCGCTATTGAAACTGAAAGTGTTTGGAATCTGAAAGAACCTTTGGCAGAGACTCTAGATGCCATTCATTGTATCCAGTGACACAAGCTAGATGCTTGTGAGAACAGAAGTATAACCCTCATATCATCACCAAATGAAGTGTTACACCAAACACTCTCAGTAAAACTGCTGAGGTCCATAACAGGAACAAAGTCTCCAGTATTCCTCAGCACTATGAAGACATAAAATCCCCTTCGCTCTTTGTAGAGTGAAAACAATAGCTATATTCCTTTAAGGATAGTACAGTCTGGGCCTGTCCCAAATGTTTCACTGAAATGGCTTGGTCTAGAGAAGCATCTCTGCTGGGATAAGACCAACAAACAAAGAGATGTGGCTGTCCAAAACCAAGACGTATCAAATTCTACCCCAACGCTATCACACCTAGGCAACGGTCAAGGAATGCTAGTCTGAAACTGCTAGGCTGGCAGAGTCATGATTCAGGGTGACTACTTTTGAAACAGGGTGAAGAAGCAAATTCCCAACTGCCTGGGAGGATGAGATTTTCCTCTTATGTTAGAAGACTGCCTGGAAAAAGAAAAATGGTAGTGCAGACGATAAAAATCCTCCACAGTAGTCAATTCCGGTTTCTTCTTCTAGAATTCCTCCACCAAATGCTAGAAGGCTTGTCCAAACAGGGCCTCCTCCTAGAAAACAACATTCATGAAAGCTTGCCCTCTGAGCTCATCCTTAAAACAGAGCTAGCCATTCCCATCGATTCATCAGGCATACACAAGAGTCTATTTTTCTACCACAGCACCAGCAGTCAACATTAAAAATGGGCTAAATGAAAACCCACTTGAGACTTCTACTCCAATATGTAAAAACGCTCTCTCATCCACCTCAATCAACACTTCAGATACCTTATGAGGTGAAGAGGTAGAAAGGCACTGTAAGCCTTTGAGACCTATGCTGGGCTTCACACACTGCACAAGATTCACAACGGCAGAGTTGATTGGTCCAAATGTCAATAACGTCTTCTCTATTACAAAAGTAAGATCCTATGGTGAAGCTAGACTTAAAATGTAAAACACTTAATGAACTGTTGCACTACATGTAACTAAAGGCTATCCTAGAGGAACTGTTGCAGTACTGGTAAGTAAATAAGGTCTTACAGTCTAACTGGTAGCTACTGCTGAAAGATGAGCAAGCCTGGCCAGTCAAAGTCACCAAACAATGATGGCTGCGGGACTGAGACACTAATTGCATTAATGGCTATGTTAAGCCTAGTTCACCTACAGAGATAGGATTTTCTTCTAATAGGTCTCAGACATTCAAAGCAGAAAAGAGATTATGATGCAACAAACGAGTAAAAAGTAAATGAAACTCTTGCTGACAGGCAAACTCAGACTTTCGAGAGTGGAAGAAATAAAAATGGTGGAAGAAAGAAAGTAGTGCAACACTTCTACTGGAATTTCTGAGTGATTCTGTGACTGAATGCATCCTGAATTGTGTACTGTACTCCTCAGCCAGACTAATTGCAATAAAATATCAAAACAGTGTTAAGTAGCACTGTGGGGTTTGGAATAATTTAGGTAAGACTGCTTCAAATAAAAAGTCCTTCCTTCCACAGGATCAAACCCGGGAGGGGGGGGGGAGTATTTTGACTTCTACTGAATTTGCAAAGTTTTCAGGTTTAAAAATTATATATATATATATATATATATATATATATATATATATGTACACATATATATATATATATATATATATATATACACACACACATATATATATATACATATATATATATATACACACACACACACATATATATATATATATATATATATATATATATATACACACACACATATATATATATATATATATATATACACACACATATATATATATATATATATATATATATATATATATATATGTCCACACTTGTTTTGAAGTAAACCATCCATTGAACAGTCCACTACACAGTACAAGGAGACATTTCAGTTTGGAGATTACCCTTTATGTTTACCCCCCAACACACACACACAACCCTTAGCTACCTCTTTACTAACATACCCACCAAACAGGCATCCAGGGAACTGTGGGACAAAACTGGGTTGGGTTGCATGGCTAGGCTTGCAAAGACCATCATAACCACTAGCCCAGTATGAACCTATGAAGATTCACCCCCACAAGAGAAGCCTATTGCTACTGGACTCTGTCACCTTCACTCAAGTCAGCAGAGTAAATCATGGGGTTGGCTTAGCCTCAATAAAGCTACTGTAATCATGTATGCTTTTCTCTTTCTTATATTTAAATTAACTTTTGCTATCAGAGATGAAGGGAGGCCTATAATGTGGTTGACTGGACTGAACTGAAAACACATCTGCTGCCAAAGCTAAGGAATGAGGTAACCTGAAGCAAATAAGGGAAGCTGCTTGTTTTACAATAGCCTTACTTACTGACTACAACTAGGGAAACAAGTCTGTCAAACCCATTCATTAGAGAAGGCTACCTTTTCTTTTGGGGGGTGTTTGCTGTCTTCTCTGCTGACTTGGAATGCAAACTGCTTACAGAATTAAGCCAACAAGAGCTGCACTGCTTGCAAATTATCGCTGCCAACCTGTACAACTAAGAGTGATTATCCTCCTCTGCTTGAAAATGTACATCACTCTAATACTGTCTATTAATATCTGCAAGGACCCTGGCTGAAGGAAAGTTTGGACAAATCTCACTGCTAGGATAGCTAGCATCTCTTTCACATTTATCTTTCTCTGCAGTACAGAGCAAACCCCTTGCACCTGAATGCGCTGAAAACCAGGATCCCCAAACATAATTCACAAAATATGTACCTAACTTCCTTGTTTGAGGGATGAAGCAAGCAGGAAGGAATGTAATTTTTTTTTTTTTAATTTGCACTGCTTGTGCTGATCAACTAGCCTTGCGCTACCAAGCTGCTCTTTGGACAAGCCCCCCCCCCCCCCCCCCACTGCTGATAGTCTTTGTGACTATATATTTCACAGGAGGCGAGAGTCAAGCTAACAGAGTGGCAAAAGTCATTTACAGGCTGCAAGAGTGGGTTTTCTCAATACGTGCCCAGTTGTGCTGAAGGGGTTGGTGTTCAATGAAATAATTAACTGGCCCTATCTTGTAGACTGCATTCCATCCCACATGTGAGAGCTCTGGTTTCCATCAGGACTTAAACCACAAACAACACGCACGGACACATGGTCCTCCTGAGAAGCAGCAAGCAGGATTAAGCCTTGACATGCCCTCCTAGGCTGCAATGAATAATACTTCCCATGTGCAAAGCAGAAATAAGAGACCGAGAAACTCTAAACTGGTTCAATTTAAAAAAAAAAAAAAAAAGAGTACACTGTAGCATTAGTCGTATTCCACGGTGTTAGGATGGCATTAAACAAATGAAGGAAAAGACGGGGTCCTGGCTAGAGGCATATTTTGTTGCCCCAGTCTTTTGGCGTAATGTTCAAATCAGTCAAGGACCTGCTGGCCAAGACTGCCTCGAAGATGATTATAAGAAAACATACACAAGAGTGCATGTGCATGTATTTGGGGAAATTTATTTTCCTTCCAGGTTTATGAGTAGCAACTCAAGACCACTGTTGTCTGTTTAGTGTGTTTACCAAACAAACAAAATCTCACTAGATAAAACTTTTTGGACATTCTTGTAATTAGCATTTCATAACCTGATACACCTGTGGGATTCCATTATTTTATGAATTCTACACTAAAGAAAGTAGAAGTCAGCAGATGAAAATTATGAAATTCTAAAGAGAGAGTTTCTAGTGTTCTCTGTAACAGGACTGGTGTTAGCCTGTGTTTTTTCATTCCTCCTGGCTGGCAGGCTTCAGTAAAAGCAAGCCTAATTTCAGAATAAGAAAATAAATTGTGGTCAAAACATGGAAATAAAGCCACATGCTATGTTAAAACAATATATATACATTACTGCGGTGGTGGTGCTGCGGTAGCGTTGTCGGCTCACAGTAAGACCTTGTCCTGTTCGATTCTCAGCTAAAGCGTCTTCTGTGTGGAGACATGCGTGAATGGGCATACCTTCGTTGAAGGTTGTGCGTCAGGGCTGGCAACTTGGCACAAAATCTACTGCCAATCGTTAGCGGACCGGAGTTCTGCTGTGGCGACCCCTAACCGGGAAAAGCCGAAAGACACAACTATGTTAAAAAAACGAAAGGAAGTTTACAGCCTACAGATGAGAACAAGTTAACTAATCCTCTGCATTATGAGAAAACATCTGCCACACAAGTATCATCTTAAACAGAACTGTAAAAACTGCACAACAAAACCAAGGGAACAGAACCTATGTTGTTAATGTAATCACAGAAGTGGTATTTATCTTGGCTCTTTTACAAAGTATAAAAAGTGTAAATGCAATTGTCTCTTCATAGTTACCCTCTTCTAACTAGTAGCAAACTCAGACCATACAGGAACTATGCTGGTCTGGCAGTCTTTCCTCTCTTTCATTCTCTGTGCTTAGCAGGCCTACCCGGTTAATGAATGTATTCAGTTTTATTCTGCCAAAGGCACAAATTTACCAGGGTATCACAGTGGCATATACGCATGTTCCTTCCAAACACCAAGATTTTTTCACATGGAACCCTTACCACACCAAATATTTACATCTCATTTTTGGTCTCTAAGGCTGGTCAAATTTGCAACTACTAAGGCTTCTTTTTGTCAAGATGATCTTAACAGTAAATTAAGAAAAGATCATGACATGCTAGAACGGTAAAAGCATGGCTATCGATAAAGGTCTGTAACCTTGAAATAAACTGTTACACACATACTAAAAGTCAAAGTCTGAATGTAAAAGAGAAACATAAAATGTAGCCAATGGTGTTCAAGCTTCCTTAGGACCACAAATCTGAAGCTTGACCACTTAATATGACCTTAAAGATCTATCAATATTTCTGGGACAGAACAGTCAACAAAAACGTCCGCATATGGAACAGATACATAAGAACATACCTGCTATAAGACTTGACACAAGTTGATAGGGATGAACAAGATTAAAACTGGTAAGAAGATACAATCCTGTTATAGTAGGTTCAGTCCTTGCAGCAATGGTCAGCCGAAACATGCTGGTCAGCGATGTGTTGCTAACAGAAGCATTTAATCAGAAAGATAAAGCACAGTAGAGAAAAACTATTTAATGTATTTAAATTAACAAAAGCACAACAGAAGAAAGATATATTTTTAAGGATTTAAATTAAATGAATGGGCTAAGCAATGAGAAAAAAAAAAATGTGCTGAAAGGTAAATACGCAATGGTATTGTGTAGTATGACTATTTCTCACTCATCACATTCTCTCCATCAGGTAGGTGGGCATAAAACAAGTCCAACATGTGCAAAGAACTCAATGGAGGAAAAGGGGATATATGACAACTTCAAGTACACCTCTGAAGTGTTCATGAAAGTATGAAGTTCTAGCTAATCTATTAACAACGTCAAAATACCAGATGTTTGTTACAGAAAACAGCTACTTGCTTTCATTCTGGTTAACTTCATGGGACACCTCAAAACCAAGCTTAACCTTTCTTGTTTCAAAGTCACTTACTGCCAGTCAAAAATGATACCACTGCATGCCTCCATTTCTCCAAGCAGTATATTACATACCCCACATAATAAAGACAAACTAATATAAAATTGTCTAACAGCTGCAAGGAGGTGCAAATACACCCGCTAAATTGTGCAGCAGTTTAGGAACACTCCTCCTAACCACGGTAGGGTAAATTGAACTGTACTCAATAGAGGAAAAGCACAACTCTCTAGCATTAGTGTCATTCTGCTGGCCACAAATCACAGTATATTTGTCTGTTTCAGACATCATAACTAACCATTGGAAAATTACTATGATCTCAGCAAATAAAAACATATTGTGTGAAAATGATCAACTGAGCTACAGTTAGGACCAACTCCATGGAACACTAATTTTTAACACAAAACTATGTGGTAACAGTGTGTATGTCTAAACTCTAACTTCACTTAAGTGTAAAACACTTAAGAAGAAAAAAGTCAAGGGCATGAGCAGAGGACCCTTTAAAGGCCAAATCAACACTTCTCTGTTGTAAAATTCTATCGATATACTTTGGAGGGTCAACCATTCCTAAAAGAAGTGAGGGCTAACTAGTAAGACAACTGCTAATGAATAAGAATATGACAGATCTGAAACATTTAATAGAAACAATAAAGGAAAAGGTGATGCAGAAAGATGGCTCTATGAACATTATTTCTGCACTGCGAAACAAAAAACAAGATAATTTAAAAGCTAACCTGGAATGCAAGTTTTCCCTTGTGAGCTGTATCTATGGACCTTATGTCTCTGTGCATGACGTACTGAGGAAACATTTCCATCTAAAATCAAAGGATTCAGTGATGCATGTGTTCAGCAGAAGCAGTTTAATACAGAAAGAACTCCCTACAGCAAAAAGGTGCACCTTATATTAAGGATGCTGCACAATCTTCACTTGCAACTACATCTTTAACCAATCTCTTCCACTTCAAATCACCCAATTTCCTCACCTTCACCACTTTCAATATTACACAATAACAGCAAACAAATAGTTCACGTCTATGATTTAAAACAGAGAAGTCAACACAAAAAGTCCAATTCTAAAACAGTAAGACAAGACTCTAATGTGAACACTGTGTACTAAACACTGTTTTTTGTCAGTTTACTGTGGTACACCAGAATTTATCAGACTAATTTGACTTTATTCTAGTTCAGTATCCTCTATGAACTTATAACAAACTCCACTGCACCTGAAACAGTCTCTTGCCCATTGGGTTTATCCTGTTAACCAATGGATAAGCTTAAAAAAAAAAAGGAGTACAAGACATAGATGGGAGACATACAAATGTATACTACATCTTTATGGTAAGGAACATGGGAACCACAGTAAGTGTTAGCAACTCCAAATACTTCCTACTGCATAATCATATATCCAGGCAGTAGTCAAAGTAATATTCCTGCTTCCAGTGACATCATAATAACCTCATCCCTGCCAAAATACATCTCCAAATGTTATAATTAACCTGATCCATGCCGAGTGAACATAGAACACCACAATGAAGCCATTAAAGCCTCATGCAATGCCCTGGACAAAATAGCATTTGGGTAGGGAGGGAGTAAGCACACTCTGCCAGGCCTCTTAAGACACCTC